>NC_041395.2:311999368-312191868 GCF_900747795.2 Erpetoichthys calabaricus
TTCGGTGGAGGAGCTCATGCAAAGACAGAGTGAGAACTAAAGTATGGCTGAAAGGATTCAGACTTGGCCTGACTCCATATTGGATGAATGAGCTTTCTTTAGAAGGGCACACTGGAATTCTTAGTCTTGAATTCTTAGTCAAAAATCTATATTTTCTTAAACAAAAACAAGCAAACAAAAATATATCTTTGAAGTGAGTCTTTTTTTTATTTTTAAGTGAAATACAGACTAAATGTTCCTGTCAAACTGGCTCTTAAACAGCCTGCATCCAGTAAGATATTAGTTGACTGAGCAGGAATGCATTTAAAATGCTGGATTCAAAATGTGACGTAAAAGCACAGCATGACATTACCAAGGTAGGGACAAAAAGAACAAAGAGAACAAATAAATTTCATTTATAAGGATATACAATATGAAATATTCCCCTTTTTGCATGCACTTATCACTGACAAAAAATGAAAATTATAAGGTTAAAATAACTATCGACAGTAGCGATTCTCCGCCTTTTTCCTACAGTCATTTTCTTTTGACATGTGTGTCATCAGCATGACTTATCATTGAGAGTAGGGAGGTCTCTCCTTTGGTGAATTTTACTCTTGCATAGGTTTGTTTTTATAAAACCATTCTACACAAAGGGTCTTCCAAATTAAGAGTGTACCCACTACCTCATTTCCATTAGAATGTACAGCAGCTTTTCTTCTTTTTATGATGTTATCTGCAATCATTCAAAAGAAAGACTCTCGATTACAGAGTGGTTTTATCAGCAACTTAGGAGTAAAAATTACATTGTGATGGCCCTCATTTTCAAAACCCTCTCGCACATACACTGGTCACAGATGAATATAATCTAATATTCTCCAGCTAGTACTAAAATGAATGATTCCAAAGCCATTTCATTTGGACATTGATATCTGAATGAAATCCTAATGCCAAATTTCTTACAAAGAGGCCATTAAAATCTCATTGGACAGGACTCTTGACCAATGAATGAGGAGGAGGCGGGTCTTCAATTCAAAAGTGCGCTTCTTATTTGTGGTCTTATTTATTTTCCAGAGGTATTTATATAACAACATTTTAGTAAAATAATACATGCGCTTTGCATGTTGTGAGAATATGACTGGCTGACTTATGATGTAGATTATGCAATACCAGTAATGTGAGATTTTTTCATAGACATTTTCATATTGTTTACTATTGTCCAATGTTGGGCACCACTGGCTCACATTCTACCAGAAAATTTGTTATGCCTGTTCTACATGGAAACACGAGATTAAAAGTTTTTTGCAGACATCACTACAAACTATATGAGGAAAGTAAAATAAAAATATACAATTGTTGGGTGAAGTATTCCATTAATATCATGTAAATATGAAAACATTCCTTGTTCTATAACAATTTGCTTCCTGTCTTTAAGCCGGTTTTGCACACTGTGCCTTGAACTCCGACTTACCAAACAGTTTCTAAAAATCAAGATAAATAATAATATATGCCTCTCTCTGGTTTTAAGCTCTTGTTGCTTATTCTTAATTATATGTGAAATTCATTTTGGGTTAAATGTTGTGTCTTTTGAATAATACAATATTCTGTAATACATATGCTGATGCTGAGGGTTTAATAGAAAGCTATTGCATGATCCATCAGCTAGAGGGTGCTGTGTGCTGTATGAATATACAAATCACGAGGAAGACAAATATGTTATGGAAAATTAGGAAATTTCGTTTCTCAGGCAGTCTCTATTTAAGGTTTTTGCTTTTGGTTTTATCTCTTGTTTATTCCCGACTACAAGATGGAGTTGCCCTTTTGATTCAGCAATCACAGTCTTTGATAAATGTCCTTACTAATCTCTCATGTTTTACTACTGCTCTCTTTTTATAGTAGGATATCCCTAAAAATAAAGTTACTAACAAATTTAGTTGTTAAAAAAAATCAGTGAGTTCACAGACACTGAGTAGGCTGTTGCTGGAGGCTCTTACAAAACTACAGGACCTACAGAAGTGTTCAGTTTGTGAATTCTGACCACAGACTTGTTGTTGATACTCTGAAGATCCCGCTTAGGTCCAGTAGGCTACCAACTACTATGAGAATGAGGCTGGACCTGGCCAGACTCCAAGAGCAGACTGTTTCTAATGCACACAATTTGTGTGACAAACTTACGGACTTGGGTGTGACTGCCAGTCTTCAAGTGATGTGGGAGACCTTTTGTAACAAGACCCTGAAGATTGCTGAGGGTATTGTTGGTGTTGCCTGTGTTTGCAGAAGAAGGTGTTTCATCTCACAGGGCACCCTGGATATCATCGAGTGGAGTTGCAGCAAACAGCTTGATGGCAACTCTGGTCTGTACTGGGAACTGAGAAGGATGGCTGCGAGGGATCTGATGGCAGCATCTATGGTCTGATGACACACATCCTACTTACAGAGGAATCGAAGCATTATGCACATCCAAATCTGTTCCTTGCAGAGTCGCAGTCAAGACGGGTGATGGAACGGTTCCTACGGATGATGCTGCAATTGTGACCTGCTGAGTTGGCTACTTTGAGCAGCTGTTTAAAGATGATCCTCTGGCTAGGACATTGGACATCTCAGGTCAGATTATCTCAAAGCACAAGG
Source organism: Erpetoichthys calabaricus (assembly GCF_900747795.2). Classification (NCBI taxonomy): domain Eukaryota; kingdom Metazoa; phylum Chordata; class Cladistia; order Polypteriformes; family Polypteridae; genus Erpetoichthys; species Erpetoichthys calabaricus. The sequence goes on from NC_041395.2 coordinate 312,001,976, forward strand.
TGAGCTACCACATCTATGCAGATAACAGACAACTTTATTTATCGATAACATCAGAATGACCCTTATGCTCTTGGCTCTCTGATCCAATGTCTTAGCAGTATTACTGAATGGATGAGCAGTAACTTTCTCAAACTAAATAAGGAGGAAACAGAAATCTTAGTGATTGGCAAACATGGATATGGTATGGGTATTAGAAATAAATTCGATCCGTTAGGTTTAAAAATCAAGGTGGAGGTAAAGAATTTAGGGGTTATCACTGACGCTGAGCTAAACTTTAAATCACATATTAACCAGATCACAAGGACTACATTTTTTCACTTAAGGTATATAGCAAAAGTTAGAACTCTTATAACTTCACAAGATGCTGAAAAATTAATTCAAACTTTTGTTTTTAGACGACTCGTAACAGGACGAGCTAAGAAAGACATCAATTGACTGCCACTAGTGCACAATTCAGTAGCCAAAATCTTAACTAGAAAAATCAAATTTGAGCACATTTCACCAGTTTTAGTGTTGTTACATTGGTTACCCGGGTCACTCAGAATTTTAAAATACAATTAATGGTTTATAAAGCTTTAAATAATCTCATCCCATCTTTATTTTGGAAAGCCTGTCTCCTTACATTCCAAGGTTTAACCTTAGATCTTCTAATAGTAGTCTGCTTATAATTCCAGAAGCTAGGCTTAAAAGAAGCAGTGAGGCGACCTTTTGTTGTTATGTGCCTAAAATACAGAATACTTTCCTATAGAAATTCACCAGGCTAACACTGTGGTATATTTGAAAAAACTACTAAACACCCATTATTTTAATTTGGCTTTTTTGTAGTTACATTTCAGTTGTATAGACTGTACGGGTATAGAATTATCATATTCTTCAATGATCCACAATATGCACTAATCTCTACTATTCTCTGCTGTCTTCTGTGGTGATCTAGACACCATGAAGCCCTCTGAAGTGATGGAATGAAGGTGGGTGTCTCAGCTGTCCACAAGACCAACTTCATCAGAATCCTATCAAGTGAAGCATGAATACTAAGAGCTTTGATTTAGGAAAATGTATGCCAAGTAGAATGCCCAGTGGATGCTGGGTGGACCTTTGGCCTTGGAACCCCTGCAGATTTTGTTTTTTCTCCTAGCAGAAGTTATTTTTTGATTTTCCTGTTTTCCCAGCCATCAGACCTTACTTTATTTACTTATTCTTTAATATCATTGCCTTATCTTAATTGTTTTTCTTTTCTTGTAACTTTTTCTTTGTCATCTTTTAAAGTACTATTGTATGAAAGTTTGCTATATAATAAATGTTGTTGCTGTTGAAAGGCAGTCTTTCTATATTGATATGTTGTTGAGGAAGTCCCAGAAAAAATAAGAATTAAGTATATATACAAAAAGTGCACCAAAACCCAATAAATATAGATCGTCCCAATGAATTGGGGATCTCTATAATAAACAAAAAGGAAAAATATATACAAAAACAGGCAGGCACAAGCTGTCATCAACTATTGCACACTGAAATGCTCTGCAATGTTACCACCTCGCTCTCTCTAGCAGAACCAAATGAAAAGAAAGACGACCCCTACAGGCAGGAAGTGCCTTTTATACTGCTGAGTATTACTCTTATCCAATTATGGCTAATGGCACCATGTTTCACTTATGCGCTAAACCACACCCCTGCAGGGCCTGTTTTAAATTACATGGTGGACTTACTTGTGCGCAAAATCACAAGCGCACCCAAGATGTGCTTCAGCCAGCCAATTGGACCCTTTCTCCAGACTTACTATTGTAAGTTGCTCTTTCATAATTTTACTCGAGATTCCCTTCACTGAAATAATGCATGCATTAAACTAATGCTCTGCACGTCTTATTCTGCAGCGGCAGGTGACTATGAAGAAGCTTGTGTTTTGACAGGGCACAAGTGAAGCCTAATAGGTCTTTCCCGAACCGGCACATACCCAGCTGCCGGCCTCACACAGCATGATCCTGTTGGAGTAAAATTTAAATATTCACAGAAGCACACTGTCACACTTCAACTGGTTAAAAAGGTAAGTTCTTTTATTGCTCTGAGTGAAAGTTGTTTTACACTATATAGATTCAGATACTTTGGTGTCCACATCACAGATGACCTGTCCTGGTCCAAGGACATTGACACCTTGGTGAAGAAAGCAGGACAAAATCATTACCACCTCTGACACCTCAGGAATTATAGGCTGTCCCAAAAATTACTAAAGAATTAGATATCCACCATCAAAAGAATCCGGAAAGGAAGTATTACTGCCTGGTTTAAAAACAACATGCAGCAGGATGCAGCAAGACAAAACAGAGAGTGGTAAGGTCAGTTGAATGCATCACTGTGTATGCACTCCTGAACTTTTTCGACATCTACACCCAACCCAACTATGGCCTCTTCTCTCTTCTGTAACCAGGAAAATGGTTCTGCTGCCTGAAGACCAATTCAGAAAGACTGAAGAGGAGCTTCTGTCCACGGTCCATTTGCTTCCTAAAAGAGCACAGGGCTTAGAGCTCCACAAAGCTCTATTGTGAATTCTCCTATTTTATTTATTTGTTTATTTTTATTCTTTTAATATAATGCTGTCATTGTACGGATTGATATTTATTGGTTTATAGAACTGAGTATGTACTGTTTATTATCTTTCTATATTCTTCTAATGCATAGAGTTCAGCAACTAAGCATATTGGACTGAGCTAAGCAGGCCTTGAGGCCTAGCAGGTGAGTTTGGGGTCAGGCTGCCTGGGGTGAGGTCTGATTGTGGTCCCTTTTTTGAGGCCTATCAGTCCATTTGGCCATTTTTGTGTCACTGTTGCACGACAAATATGAACTCTTGTATTATTAAGGGACTCACTCCAGGTCTATCATAGACTGTACTTCTTACTTAATAGTTTTCAGTCTAGCACCTTAACTAATGAGCCATATAGCCTGCTTATATAGCACCTTTCATAAATGAATGAAGAATCTGTAATGGTAGGCACTGAGACCCATTGGACTAAAACTAAAGTCCTGCTAGAGCAAAATTAAAATATTCACAGAAGCGCATGCTCACACTTCAACTGTCTGAAAAGGAGAATTCCACAAAATTACTTGTACATGCAAAAGCAGATCATTATGAAACCAGAAGCAGTCCGTCTGAAGAAGCTGCATGTTACAAAAGGTACATTTCTCAAAACTACTTAACCTACACAGGGTTATGGGGAACATCCAGCACTCTGCATAAAGAAGGAACCAACCCTGGATGGAACATCAATCATTCACAAGAGCTGAGAATAATGTTGTAAAGCTGAATTAGAAAGAGCTGAATTGATACCCAACATATGGATCACTGGGACCTAAATGGTTAAAAAATGCACCATCTTTGGTAACTTTTGCAGACATGTCCATCTACTACGTTAAACTCTGAGATAGAATTTCACCACATTTGATCTCGAAAAATGTAGGAAGTACACTTCCGACAGTCTTTGTTTGTTTCCCGACTGGCAAATGACTCTGGGTTGCTACAGGTGCCGCCTGAAAGCTGATACTCTCGCCAAGTTGGTGTTGGATTTTATGGAGGGCTCACAAGCAGACCAGATGTACAGGAGAACTGGCTAGAAGAGACATTGTCTGATAAAGCCAGCACCCCTGGGTGGTCTAGCCGGAGCATGAAGGTGTAGACTTAGAGCGTACTGTACATAAAGATTAGGTAACCTTCGGATATGAATGAAATGATGGGGGGTGGGATGGGGGTGGGTTGGGGGTTGTGAGAGAATGTGCAGCTTTTAACAGAAACTGCAGCAGAAGAAAAAAAAACAACTGGGGGGAACATCTGCTGTAGATGCATAAGGCTTTATGCCACATAATATTATTACTGACCTCCATTTCTTTCTTTCTTCTTCTCTCCTCTCATACAATTAATAAAAGGTAAAGGAGGACGATATGAGCAATATGATGAAGGAAAGAACGAAAATAATAAGCACAAGATATTAACTCAGAATTTATCCTCTTCATTTCATTTTGGAATGTCCTTCCAAATATTAAAAAAGTGTGTTTTCTTGTTTAATTCATTTTTTATAACTAAGTAAAGAGCAACGAAAGGTACAGACTTGAATGGCATGAGACTGCATTCTATTAGATAGACATCTACCTAAATAGCTAGATAGATAGATAGATAGATAAGGCACTGTATAATAGATAGATAGATAGATAGATAGATAGATAGATAGATAGATAGATAGATAGATAGATACTGTAGATAGATAGATAGATAGATAGATAGATAGATAGATAGATAGATAGATAGATAGATAGATAGATAGATAGATAGATAGATACTGTAGATGCACCCACTTGAGTATGACACTGGTGCTGCTAATTGGTTTAGAAATCACATAATTAGGTCAATAGGGATCACTTGTCTGTTGTCACAAAGTTATGGTTTTCATCATGCAATGACTAATGATTAGTGGTGGCTAGCTAATACTGTTACCAAGCCACTACAAATGATTTAAAATGTAGCTTCACATCTGGTTTTCAACTACCTGGCAAAGCATGTGTTATTTCTCTTTTTACATCACTACATTGGCAAATAAGAATTTCACTTTACTCTCTGTACACATGACCATCTGACTGCTACAACTATGGCTGCAACAGTGGGCAGCATTGCTGCTTCACGGCCTCTGGCCCTTGGCATCAGCCCTGGCTGGGCTACATGTGTATGTGCAGAGTATTTTTGTAAAATGTAGTGCTGCTTTAGGGGTTCAAAGTCACAAGTCTTATGTCCATCCTAGTTGGACACAAACTTGCATAACTCTGTCTTCAGATACACAAAGACTAGCGTGTCAGCAGTTAAGCTAAGGACATATTGGTAACTTGAATTATGTGATTTTAAAACCTTGTTCAAGACAGCATGGTCTGATGGATAAATAGATGGACAATAAGTCAGATGCTGCCCGTTGAGTCCATGATACACAAAGAAGTGCATGACCTTGGCCTGTGACAAAGTCTGATGTAACATGTAACTAGACTTGTAAAGCTCCTCCTGGTAGTGTTTGCTCTATAAAGGTGATGTACGAGGGTTGTTTCATAAGTTTTGAGACTTTTTTAAATAGATCCAACATGGTTTGGTCAGTTCCAAAGAAAATTTTTACTCACATAACCTCGTCATTTGGCAGCACTTGAGTGCTGTTCAACATACTCTTCCCCCGATTTCAATGCACTTTTTCATGCGATAAATCCAACGATCAAAACAGTGACGAAAATCAGGTTCAGTCAGTTGGTCAAGCTGCTCTTCCACCGCAGAAATGAGGCTGTCCCTGTCCTCAACATCCATTCCTTTCAGCTCCTTCTTCACCATCGGGAACAGCCAGAAGTCACAGGGTGCCAAATCTGGTGACTAAGGGGGCGGATGAAGGACTTTAATCCCAGATTTGGCGAGGAACTCAACAGTTTTGTTCGACTTGTGAGGCGGCGCGTTGTCATGGTGAAGGATGAAGTTTTTCAAGGTGCGATTAAGGCGACCTCTAGTGAGATTTTTGAAAACTTCTGGAAGGCACAGGGTTGTGTAGACATCAGAGTTCATCGTCGTGTGTTCAGGACGTGGAACTGAAGCAATAATTTTTTTGTAGCCAAAAAAGACGGCAAACATGTTCCTCTTGGCTGACCTTTGGCGCCTGGCTTTCAGTGGAGGAAGGCAACCTTTTGGACCCCACTTCGAGCTCTTTTTCTCATCTCCATCTGTAGCTGGGTGGGCCAAAAATTTATTAGAAGATGTGAAAGGATTGTAGAACAATAGAAAAAAATTTCGTCCGCCTCTGATGACGGCAAGTGACCGAGTCTCAAAACTTATGAAACAACCCTCGTATATGCATTTTGATTAAAAATCAGAGGTTTCATTTGCACTGTAATAGTACTTGCGGGCTGCTTTTTATTTATTTTTTTTAATTCCAATATTTTTTATTTTAACCTAAAAATAATGAGTTAGCTCTTGTAGAGGGTTGTAGTGAATGATATCTGCCCAGTGACAACAACAACAACAAAAAAATAATAAGTCATTTGGACAAAAGGGAAATTCTTTCAGCTCTGTTGGTTACTTCCCTTCTTTCCATACCAGGGAATGCTAGGTTCAAAGCCCTGGGTTCAAATTCTGTCCTGGGACTGCTTAAGACTTGTAACCTCAATACCATGATGTTATATGACAATGACATTATTAAAAATAAAAATTTGTGTAGAAACTTTAGACAGAAGGCAGCCAAATGCTGTGAGGCTGCCTGCTGTGCCACCCTGCCAGCCACTGGTTTACTAATTCAAATGTTCTTGGAGCATCCCAATTTTTCTAAATAAATATGTTTTGTTTACTGTAAAATAAAATAGATTTAGAAATATGCTGTGTTTAGCTATGAAAATGTGTACCGGGGCAGAAGGCTAATAACGTTCTTTGATTCCTGCTTTATGGCACCAGTCATTTTACTGTGGTGCATCACACTGAGTCATTCACTTTTCGACGTGTGATATTTGATCGTTCCTATTTAAGCATTCTACAAAGTTGCGGGATGCCACAGAAGGCTTCCCTGACATCAGATGGGTTATTATTGTAATTTTGTACATTTATAGCAAGGAATACATCTCCCAGATTTAAACAAGCACATTATGATCTGCATACGCTCAACAAGAGATGGAGGCAACAGCAGTGCTCAGCACTGCACTGTTTCAGACATCTGTAAAATAAATAATAATACCTTTTATTTTTATAGTGCCTTTCCCATCCTCAAACTGCTTAATAACCCAAAAGGAAATACAAGTGCTCTTGTTTTTCTTTTACCACTGCTCTTTTTATGCCATTCCTTTTCTAGCAAAATTCACCTTCTAGTTCTTAGAGTTATAAAAGGCAAACCTGCATGCTTACTATTTGAAATCAAGTTTTTAGAAAGGTAGACATGAGCTGAGAATGGGGTCAGAAGCAGCAGAAGCATTTGTAATTGTACTTTTTTTGGCGTATCATCACTTGTTCCATCAGCAACTCTCACAACCTATTGGTACTATAATACCACACATGTTAAATAGCAGCTATCTCCAGTGGTGACATTAAGGGCCCTGCTTGTCTCCTACCTAAAATTACTCTTTCTCCTAGATTATATAAAGTACTAGCTGTCCCCTGTGGCTCTGCCCACATAGTAGTGAAAGAATACAAACTTTAAAAATCAAGAAGAGAAGATTTTATATTAATAGCTTTCGTATCTGAAGGCCTCTTGATGTACAATATTTTTGGTTTTGATATTAGGGGCGAGACTGTAGCTATGATCTCTTTGCCAAAAATGTAAAAAGTTGGCAAGGTATCTCTGGCCAAGCAGAAGGTAGGTATGCTCCAACATCTAATGTCGCCACTGTATCTGATTGTGTTCATCTCTGACGGGACAGTGTCCTCCGCGTGGGGAGAAAAGCATGTGGCCGTGATATCTCTGCCAATGAGCAGGTACCCTCTAAAACACATGTAGCTCTGATCTCTCTCTCAAAAAGGTCAAACGTTACTCTAGATGGTAATGTTTGCTAAACAAACAGGTATTGCTAGCTAAGCGGAAGCAAGGTACCCTTCAACATGTGGCGAGAGAGTAGACTGATTTAAATGGAGGCTGGCGGGTGAGTGAGGAGGGGCCCACCCAGCTTCCCACTCCTGATGTCACGCTTCCCCCTCCCCTCTCTCTTGGATTCGTGCAAATAAATCAGCGAACTATGATACTGAGCGTAATGAGAGAAGTTGCAAAATCAACTGCAATGTTCCAGCAAAGTAGAAAAAAACCAATCTAAATTTGTTATTCTCTTGTGAAAAACAGACAGACATACAGACAGACATTGGATTTTATATATATAGAGATGTACACTGCGACTAATGTATGTAAGAATACACAAATTAAATGTGTTAGGTTGTGTGACCTCCTAGAAGCTAAAGAGCTTCAATAACACAAGTCATCCATCTGCCTATCTTGTATACCTGTCTTGTACATTCGGCTGAGATAATGCCAGCAGAATTTGGCACAAGGCAACAGCCAAAGCCAGGTAAACTAACACTCAGTGTCATCTGAGTGTGTGAATAAAAGTGGAGAAAAATTCCAGTCATCCATAGCAGGAACTTGACATCTCTACTGTACACAGAGTGTGACAAGGCTGGGACTTGAACACAGAAGATGCGAGAGAGCAGTGCTAACCACAAGTCACCCAATTCCAGAAATGCAGAAGCAATCATGATTTGTAAATCAGCTTGAGTTAAGGAATCAGCTGAACACATCAGTACAAATGCAAAATAAATTAAAAGAAATGGGAAATCAGGGTGTGATCTGTAGGAGGGTACAAAATTGTCTCAAACACAGAAAGCAAAGGTGTATGGTGAGCAGAATTGAGTGATGTTAAAAGTGGTGTCCCTCAGGGTCAGTGATGAGGCCGTTAATATTTTAAATAAACATAAAGATCTGGACAAAAACATAATCAGTAAGCTAGTTAGATTTTCAGATGATATGAAACTAGGTAGAAGAGCAGAAGATTTAGAGTTATCTAAATTGTTACCAAGAGACATGGACAGCATACAGGCTTAATGTAAGTAAATGTAAACTAATACATTAGGGAAGTAGAAATGTTAGATCGGAATACATAATTGGAGGTCTGAAGCTTAAAATTCCCCTTAATGAGAAAGACCTGGGAGTCATGGTGGACTTATCACTATCTATATCAAGACACGCTACAGGGTAAAGAAAGCTAATAGGATGATAGGTTAAATCATGGTATGTGGAGTGCAAGTCACAGTAGGTTATGTGCAAACTGTATAACACACAAGTGAAGTCTCACCCCGCATTACTGTGTTCTGTTGTGGTCTTTATATAACAGGAAAGACATAGAAACACTGGAGAAAGTCCAGAGATGAGTGACTAGTCTGATTCCAGAAATGAGAGATATGAGAAGAGATTGGAAACACAGCAGCAACCCACACCCCTAGCCAAAACTACACAACACAGCCCTGGATTTAAATCCAAGGTGTTTATTTCACACAGCACCGTCACACAGTTCCAGTTTCCTTCTTTTCAGGCTGCATAACAAAGTAATAAGTTTTCCATGTCCTTGTCTCCTCCCAGGTAGTCTCATCCACCTAGTCCCAACTCCACATGGAGAGACAACTTCTTCTATGCCAGACCTAGAGTACTTCCAGTGCCACAGCATTACACATTGGGTCAGGTGGAAGCCCCTCAAAGAAAGTGCAATGTTCCCATACAGCTAACCTTAAAAGCTCCCAGGAACCCCGACAGGGCTGTCTTACAGGACTGCAGTTCACAAGCTACCCTGTATGTATCTGTATAAGAGTTCCATCAATGGGATGTTGCCACCATATGTACCAGGAGAACTCATAACCCCAATCAGCAGACATCTTCTGTCACTCCAACCAGACCTTTCTTCTGGGAAAGGTACTAGCCCCAAATTGGATAGGACACCAAGTTAATCTCTGTCCCTCTCTTATGGCCTCCCTTCCTGGCAGGGCACCATCCTACATCCGGGTCGGGACATCAGTCCATCCTGTTTGGCACTCACAGCCTTTTCATTTGAAGCAAACAGAGTTCAAGAGTGGACATGATTCAAGTGTTTAAAATTGTAAAAAGATTTAATACAGTAGATCTCAGCTGTTACTTTAAAATAAACTTGTTAAAGGCAGATTTCATACAAATGTTAGAAAATTTCTCTTCACGCAAAGAACCACAGATACATGGAATAAATTACCAAGTAAGTGGGTGGAGAGTTGAGGGACCATCAGATCTCGACTTAGTTTGGACAATTGAAGTGAGTTACTGGTGCTGAATGGCTTATTCTTGTCACAACTTTTCTAATGTTCTAATGTTGTAATGTTTAATATGATGCACTGAAGAGATTACTGTGCTATTCCAAATCTCCAAATGCAAACTGTACCCATGTCAGAGTTGATTTTTAATGTTAAATTTGACTTTCAATATTTGATTATATATTTATTATATTAATAGACTTTTATTTTTGTTGACTATTAGCTTTTGCCCTTAGTACCCTTAGAAAGTATTTTAATGAGAGCCTTTTGATGTGTGACCCAGTCCTGCTGTACAAAGTTAAGTATCAATAAAAAGACATTGTGACTCCAAGGGTCTGTTTATCAGTAACTTGTAAGGAATATGCTCACTAATCATGTACTCCTAAAATTGACTGTGTATTTAAGAAGCGTAATTCTCTAGTCCCCTCCTTCCTGGCATTGCGGTGACTCCACACACGTACTGTATAAATAATAAACATATTCTTCCCATCTTGAACTGGCTTTATGAATTTGATTCTGACACCCATTATCTGCAAACATAAAAAATCTGACAAAGGAGGAGAGACCATTCAGTCGGTGGAGCACATCTGGTTAGCTATCAGCCTCAGTGTCCTAATATCTCATCCCAGTTGGCTCCCTACATTTTTTCACATTCTGTGCTTTAGGTGTCTCATTCCACTTCCCAAAGGATGGCCAAATGTGCTAAATGATCCCCTTGGCATCACCACTCTCCAGGACTGGTTTTGGCCCCGGGCTTAGCCGAACTTCCCGATATTCCACCTCTACCCCCGCCAGGTGCTGAACCAAGCAAAATTTCCTTTGCACGCTTCGACATCCTCGTGCCTGCAGCTTTGCTCGCTCCCCCACTCACTTTTCTCAGTGCCCAGCGACAGAAGAGAAAGAAAAAAAACCCTATTTGCTCTTATTTATGTCAAGGCTGCCAGAATAAAAGAGCCATGTAAAATCCAATTTCTGCCGAGTCTCTCTCGTCCGGGCTCCAGCGCCGAGATTGAGTAGCTAACCCTTTTAGTAATTGCCTGAACCAAACTCCCTTATTTTTTTTTTTTTTTTTGCTTTTTTAACCTCCTTTCTCCAAAATAAATAAAAAAAAGACAAAAGGTGCTGAAAAGATCTATTTTTCAATTACCTATCTGTAGCTGACAGCAGCGGTGGGCTGTTCAAGTTGGTGGTTTTCATTGGTGGGGGGGGGATAGGAGGTGAGGGGGGGCAAAAAAAAAAAGAGAGACTTGACAAGTGCTTCTGTGTCAATCTAGGGAAAGCGCAGCAAGGATGGATGCAGTCTTTTTCGCTGCCATCAATATCCTCTAATATAAATGTCAGCTGTGCCATTATACTCCTAGTCATTTCCCACACTGCTGATTACATTATTGTATAATAAAGGGGAGCTGGTCGTGCTTCTCTCTTTCTTAACCCTCCTCACAGTAATGTGTCAATAGCCTGCCTCCATGAAACAAGTCAATTTTCTGCAGGCTTGGCAGTGGAATAAATCTCAGAGCTATCCAGAGAACCGGAGATATTTATATAGAGAGTGCGCACATTTGTGTGCTCGGCTGAATGAGAATGATTTCCAGCCCGGGCTCAATCAGAGAAGAATTTAAAGCAGTCCCCTTAAGCTTGGCTCGTAGCGACGGCCAGCCGCATTTGTTTTACTCTGCCTGCTCTCGCTTAACCAGCACAGAAAGACGGATTTCTGCCTGTATTGAGCTTGGCTGACCGAGGAGCTGTGTGTATGTGTGTTTGTGTGTGTGTGTGAAGAGGGACTGAAAACCCCAGCCACCATGTGTGGAGTATGAAATAGAGAGTGCTGATCAGAGGGATGAAGAGCAAGAGGAAGAGGAGGAAGCAAACAGTCCTTAGGAAGCCTTGTCACTCACAACAATGGCCTGTTTTATCTTGAGCTGGCTCACAATGTGTCCATTTGTGAAACAAAATTAAAATACACAGTGAGGTTGAGTTAGGAAAGTTAGTGGTTAATTAATCAATCCTAATTTTAAATAATAATAATTTTCATGTAACTGCCCATCAGAGAGCACACACCAGTGGGAAGAGCAATAGGAGGTGGTCTGATAAGGGCGGCATGGTGGTGCAGTGGTACAAGTCCCAGGTGCCCCCTATGTGGAGTTTGCATGTTCTCCCCCTGTCCGCATGGGTTTCCTCCCACAGTCCAAAGACATGCATGTTAAGGTGAATAGGTGTGTGTGTGTGTCTGTGCGAGTGTGTGTTCCTGCCTTGACATGAAGCTTCTCCAAGACCCTGAAGTGGATAAGCGGGTTCAGAAGATGGATGGATGGATGAGTCATGAGAAATAAATAAACATTGTAAGGGCCTGCAATCTCAATTCTCTATAGTGCCTTCCCAAAAGTACATCACCACAGGCGCATTACAAAGATAACAGCAGCACAAAGAACAATGCAAGATAATTTATGTTAATGGTAGTACAGGGAAAATAATTAAGCACTAAACATTAGAACAATCTAGACAAGAACAGGCCATTCAGCCCAACAGAGCTCACCAGTCCTATCCTAAGGAGGCCGTGTTTTTAATTCTATGTAGCACCTTTCCAAAATGACATCATTATAAACGCATTAGAAAGTAAACATCAATACAAAGAGCAATGCAAGTTAAATAAGTTTCAGGGTAAATCTCCTGGAAATAAATAAATATTATAAGTGCCTGCAATTTAAATTCTATATAGCACCTTTCAGAAAGCACACCATCACAGGCATATTACAAAGATACCAGCGGTACAAAGAGAAATGCAAGATAATTAAATGTAAAAGTGATAGCAAGAAAACAATAAAACATTATAAGAGACTGCCATCTTAATTCTATATAGTGCCTTTCGAGAGACACATCATCACATGTGCATTACAAAGATACCAGCAGTGCAAAGAACAAGGCATGATAATTCAATTTAATAGTATAATCAAAAATAGATATTAAACATTAAAGAGCCTGCAATCTGAATTTTGTTTTGTGCCTTTCAAAAAGCATGACATCACAGGCACTTTCCAAAGATACCAGCATTAAACAGAGCAATACAAAATAATTCAATGTAGCAGGAATATCAAGAAATTAATTAAAGAATATAAGAGGATGCATTCTTAATTCTATTGTGGTGGACAGCCAGAGCCCTTACCTGGCTGGGACGCCCTGACCATGGAAGGACCTGACAGAGAGTATTTTCAAGACGGTTTCTCTCCTGGTTATGAGTATAGACGCTCAATCCTGCTGGGGCCTGTGGCCACCACTAGGGAGTGCCTGGGCGTTTGCAGGGCCCTTTCTGGCAGCATGTCCACCACACCCGGACAGAAGAAGCTCGTTGGGTACCTGGACTCCTTCCGGGTGCCCTAGACAAGGAGCCAGTCACCACCACTCAAGGGCTGAGTCGGGACGAAGTGGACGGAGCTTTAAGAAGGAATGGAGGTGGAAGGACTGGCAGAAGGAAGGGACTGTGTTGCAGATTTGTGCTGGACTGTGTAAATAAACCGTGTGCTGTGTGGACTAGAATTAGTGTCCTGCCTGTCTGTGTTGGGGTCAGGGTGGCTGCACATGCCCTTCATCATCATCATCATAAACACATTGAAAAGAAAAAAACAACACAAGCAACAATACAAATATATTTAAATTCATGGTTAATCTTAAAGAAATAATTAAATATTATAAAATAATATTGAAATCTGCAATCTTAATTCTATATAGCACCTTTTAAGAAGCACATCATCACAGGCACTTTACAAAGACACCTGCAATACAAAGAACAAGGCAGAATATTTCAATTTAATAGTACAATGCAAAAAAATTATTAAACATGATAAGAGCCTGCAATCTTAATCTGTATAGCACCTTTCAAAAATCACATAATCTAAGGCACTTTATAAAGATGTCAGCAGTACAAAAAGCAGATAATTCTATTTAATAGAATCATAGAAAGTATGAAACATGATCAGAGCCTTCTATACAGTGTCTTTCAAGAAGCACATCATCACAGGCACATTACAAAGGCACCAGCATTAAACAGAGCAATGTTAGATAATTCAATATACTGTAATGATAATATCAAGAAAATAATTAAACACTAAAAGAAGCTTCATTCTTAATTCTACATAACACTTTTCAAAAACCATATAAACATAAATGCATTAAAAAAACAAAAACAACACAAACAGCAATGGCAACAAATTCATATTCATGGTAAATCTCAAATCAGTAATTAGACATTATAAGAGTCCATCCATCCATCCATTTTCCAACCCGCTGAATCCGAACACAGGGTCACGGGGGTCTGCTGGAGCCAATCCCAGGGCACAAGGCAGGAACCAATCCTGGGCAGGGTGCCAACCCACCGCAGGACACACACAAACACACCCACACACCAAGCACACACTAGGGCCAATTTAGCATCACCAATCCACCTAACCAGCATGTCTTTGGACTGTGGGAGGAAACCGGAGCGCCCGGAGGAAACCCACGCAGACACGGGGAGAACATGCAAACTCCACGCAGGGAGGACCCGGGAAGCGAACCCAGGTCCCCAGATCACCCAACTGCGAGGCAGCAGCGCTACCCACTGCGCCACCGTGCCGCCCATTATAAGAGTCTACAATTCTAATTCCGACACCTGGGTTTGCTTCCCGGGTCCTCCCTGCATGGAGTTTGCATGTTCTCCTCGTGTCTGCGTGGGTTTCCTCCGGGTGCTCCAGTTTCCTCCCATAGTCCTAAGACATGCAGGTTAGGTGCATTGAAGAACCTAAATTGTCCCTAGTGTGTTCTTGGTGTGTGGGTGTGTGTGCGTGCCCTGCAGTGGGCTGGCGCTCTGCCCTGGGTTTGTTTCCTGCCTTGCGCCCTGTGTTGGCTGGGAATGGCTCCAGCAGACCCCCGTGACCCTGTAGTTAGCAGGTTGGATAATGGATGAATGGATGGATATACTATTAAATTGAATTATCATGCCTTGTTCTTTGCACTGCTGGTATCTTCGTAATGTGCCTGTGATGATGTGCCTCTTGAAAGGCAGTATAAAGCAAAAAGCAGCACAAAGAATAATGTAAGTTCATCATATATCTTGAGTAATCATACTTGTGATCTTAGTTCTTACAAAACTTTTCTGAAAGATATGCATCAGTAAAGAGGGTAATACAAGATAATTCAGTTTAATGACAATATTAGGGAAATCACCTATGGTGGTTCAGTGGTAGTGCTGCTGCCTTGCAACAAAGAAACCAGGGTACCAGTCCTCAGTGTCCCCTATGTGGAATGCGGAGTTCTCCCTCAATCCAAAGACATGCAGGTTTAAGTGGATTGGTGAGTCTAAATTGGCCCCCGATGTATGTGAGTGTGTGTGTGTGTGTGTGTTCACCCTGTCATGGAGTGATGCCCTGTGCCTACCTTGTTCCTCATGTTTACTGGGATAGGCTCCATCTTCCCTATGAGCCTGCTCTGAATAAGCAGGTTTAGAACATGATGATAAATCACATGGAAATAACTGAAAACTGTAAGAGCCTGAAATCTTACTTCTACTGCATGTGGTGTCTTTCTAAAAGCACATCACCGCAGACACATTACAAAGCCAACAGCAGTACAAAGAGCACCTCAAGAGATCTCCAATTCATGATAAATCTTAGGGGAATCATTGGAATAATGGCACTGCTGCATGATAAGTCTTATTTTATTTAATGCTTTGTATACCCTGTATTTATTTGTTTATTGTACTATGGAGGGGAAAGGTGCTATATAAATAAAATGTATTATTATTATTATTAAGACCTTAACAGAGGCTTTGTGTTTGTTAAAGAGCAACAGGAAGTGATCAATAGACACTTTAAGAGAGCTACCAATAATTAAGCATGACAAGAGCCTGTAATTGTGATTCTGTACTGCGCCTTCCTAAAACATTTCATCATAGACACAGTACAAAGCAAACAGCAAAACAAGTAGCAATTTAAGGTCATTCAAATTCATACAAAAATCACTTGGAAGTTCCTTTCCCAAAGCACAGGCCTCACATGTACTCTTTAGGCGAGGGGTCGCCAACTCTAGTCCCAGAGGACCACCGTGGCTGCAGGTTTTCATTCTAACCCTTTTCTTAATGAGTGACCTGTTTTTGCTGCTAATTATTTATTTGACTTGCTCTTGAAGATTCAGGCCCCTTAATTGTTTCTTTTTCCTTAATTAGCTGCCAAACAATAATGAGATACAAAATGAGCCAAAGCAACTGGTGTCCATCATAGAATATCTGAAAATAAAGAAAGATTAAGGTGTCAGGAATGTTTATCTGCTCAGGTCCCCAAAACATTTTAAAAGTGTGCTCTTAGAAAAGAGAAAATCAACAATTTCAGAAATGTCTGCTATTGCACCACGAGAGCAGCAACAAGCCATGGAATTAAAGAATTGGGTTTAATTAACGACAAGAATCGGTACCTCATTGAGCAGCCGGTGGAGGTTGGAGTGAAACTGGTTGGAGTTTGAGGCCCTGACTGAGTTGGTCTTCTGCTGGCTCACTCACTTCACATTTCATTTCTGTTTCAGGGCCATTTAAAGAAAGAAATGAAGCAATTCGGAGGAACGATGAAGAAATTCAGGGGACAAACAAGTCAATTAAAACAAATTCACAAGAAGTTAATTAATAGCACAAACAGGTCACTCGTTAAATAAAAGGGTTAGAATGAGCCTGCAGCCATGGTGGTCCTCCAGGACCGGAGTTGGCAACCCCTGCTTTAGGCTATCTGTCCATTTCCTGCTGCTTATCTGGGTCCAGGTCGGGGTTACAGGGACTGCAATCCAAGCAAAGATGCCCAGAGATCTCTTTTCCCTGCCACTCTCTCCAACTACTCTGGGGAGAAACTGAGTTGTTCCAAGACCAGCTAAGAGATACAGTATAACCTCTCCAGGATATCCTGAGGTCACCTCCACAAAAAAGGCATCCAGAAAGTAACCTAATCAGATGCCCGCACCACCTCAACTGGCTCCTTTCGATGTGGAGGAGCAGTGAGTGATTCTGCTTTGAGTTACTCCCAAATGTCTGTGCTCCTCACTCAATCTCTAAGACTGAGCCCAGATATCCAGTGAAGGAAACTCCTTTGTATCCATGATGTAGTTTTTTGTGTCACTACCCAAAGCTCATGGCCATAGGTGAGTGTAGGAACGTAGATCAACCAGTAAATTGAGAGCTTTGCTTTTTGGTTCAGCCCTCTCTTCACCACAACTGACCGGTACAACCATGACTGTGGACGTTGCTCTGATCCACCTGTCAATCTCCAGCATGCTTCTTCCCTGAACAAGACCCTGAGATACTTAAACTCCTCCTCTTAAGGCAGCACCTTATCCCAACCCAGAGAGGGCATGTCACCCTTTTCTGGCTCCACCCATGACCTTAGATTTGGAGGTGCTGATCCACATCCCAGCTGCTTCACACTTGACTGTAAATCCACCTGCAGATGTCTGAGGTCACAGTTCGATGAAACCTACAGGACCACATCATCCACAGAGAGCAGAGATGTACTCTTGAGGTCACCAAACTGGACCCCCTCAACCCCTGGATTGCACTTAGACATGTTCTTTCATAAAAATTATGAACAGGATTGGGGACAAAGAGCAGCCCTGGCAGAGCCCTACACCCACCAGGAATGAGTTTGACTGCCAGACATGCCAACCAAGCTTTCACACAGAATGTAAAGCTAAAGGTGTTGCGTGTTGTGGTCTGACCACGTTCCTGTCTTTTACCCCATGCTACTAAGATGATTCTAAATGGTTTCAGTTATTGACGCGTCCAGTGAAGCTGAAGATACATTGCAGTCCCTCCTCAGATGAACAATAACGTCAGACTTAATTAAACTGAAATGAATTAGATTTCAGGATGTGTCTCACTAGGTCTGCCAGTGAAGCTCCAGTCAGTCCCACCATTCCCATTAAAGGCTGGAGCCTTCTCTCCTGTATGTTCTTATTGGGCTAACCCTTGACTGTTGGCAATGGGATTTTTTTTTCATATTCACTGCATTTTCTGCACATGCCTCTATAGGATGGTTTGCTTAGAATTTGTTAGAAAACAGTAAAATAAAATAGAAAGGGGAGAATAAAATGACAATATTGGAGTGTCACGGTGGCACAGTAGTTAGCACTCCTGTTCTTTTTGTAATTCCATCCCCAGTCTTTATCTGTGTGGAGTCTGCATGTCTCCCAGTATCTACTTGGGTTTTCCCACATCCCCAATGACTGAGGTAAATAGCCATTTCTAATTTGGTCCTCTGTGGGTTTGTGAGGGGGTCCCATCTAGCACTGGTTCTTTGATCCTAGGATAGCCTTAACCCCCCATAACCCTGAACTGGATAAAATGAGTTTGAAAAAATTATGTTTAAACACCATTTGTATCCCAGGTGCTCCCTGCGTGGAGCCTGCAGTTTCTCCCCATGTCTGTGTGGGTTTTCTCCGGGTGCTTCTCTTTCCTCCCACAATCCACAGACATACAAGTTAGGTGGATCGGCATTGTGTGTGTTCACCCTGCACTGGACTGGCACTCTTTTCAGGTTTTGTTCACACTTTGTGCCCCAATGATTGCTGGGATAGGCTCCAGCTTCCCAACAATCCTGCCCTGCATAAACAGGTTAAGAGAATGGGTGGATGTATGGATAATAAAATGCAATATTAGTAACAAGTGAAAAGGAGGTCTGCTTCAAGGTTATTTTAGTCTGAGTTCCTCTTCTCACTCTATGAGTTCAGGCGGACATATTGTCAGTTCTCCCTCCCAACCATCTATCCACCCATTTTATAAAAACTTGCTGATTCCATTAACAGTGTAACAGAAAATTGGAGCCTACGCTAATAGAAATACGTAGGAACCAACCCTGGATGGAATGCCAGTTCATCATGTGACACCATCTTGCACACATTCAGTCACTAATGGGGCTAATTCACCAATAACCCATCAATTTTCTTTGTAGACAGCTACAGACTACCCTGTACACAACACAGGGCGCAAGGCAGCCCATCACAGGACATGTGCATGTGCACAGCACCATGAAGAAGTACTTGACATTTCCTGATTTGCTCTTGTTTTTGCCAATTTTTGTTTTCAGCCTTCAACTGAAATCTAATATACGATAAAGGGCATCTGAGTAAACAATTTTTTTTCCCATATCATTTATTGAATAAACAAAGTTATCCAATACCAAAAAGCACTGTGTGAAAAAGTAATTGCCCCTTTATACTTGATAACAGGTCACACCACCTTCAACTGCAATGGCTGCAACCAAAAGCTTTCTAGAGTTCAATGTCAGTCTTTCCCATCACTGTGGAGGACTTTTATCACAGTCTTTACACAAAGACTTGTAGGAATCTGGAACAAACAACAAGACATGGCATTGAAGCAGAAGCCTTGACAACCTTTAAGAAGAATCTTGATAAGATACGTGGACAGCTCAGCTATTAGCTAAACAAACGAGCCTGATGGACTGAATAGTCTCCTCTCGTTTGTCAAACGTCTTATGTTCTTATGTGTGATCTTACGCAAGTCACTTCACCTGCCTTTGCTCTAATTGGAGAAACAAAAGGAATGTAACCAATTGTGTCTCAAATGTTACAAGGCTCTTTAGATTAAGGTATCAGCCAAATAATAATAAAAATAATAATAATAATAATAAATGCAAGGCCAAGGAATGTTAATTGTAAATACAAGATTGGAAACGGTGACCTACAGGAAGCAACCTCTGAAAAGGATTTAAAGATTTATGATGACGCAACATTTTCATCATCTAAGCAATGTGCAGCAACGATTAAAAAAGGAAAATAAAATGTTAGGTTATATCATAAAAACTGCTGAATATAAACAAATCGTTATGCTCTGGCTATATAACACACTAGTGAGACTGCACCTGCTGTATGATGTGCTGTTCTGGTCACCACATAACAAGAAAGACATAGCAGCACTTGAAGCTGTCATGAGATGAGCAACCAGGTGCATCTCAGGACTTAAGGACAAGCTATACTATGATAAACTTGGACATTTAAACTGTTTAGTCTGAAGCAGAGGAAACTGAGTGGAGACCTCATCCAGGTCTTCAAAATCCCCAAAGACATTGATGAAGCAGATCCACCAGAATTCTTTCAGATTAACAGTGAATCACATACTCCATGACACCAGTGGAAATTGGAGAGAAGTGCATTAAGATTTGAAGGCAGAAAGCACTTCTTTATGCAAACACTTGTGGGAATCTGGAAGAAACTAACAAGCCATGTAGTTGAAACAGAAACCTTGACAGCTTTTATAAAGTATCAGGATGAAATGTTGGGACAGTTTGACTGTTAGCTAATCAAACCAGCTTCATGGACAGAATCATTTTGTTTGTCAGATTTTGTATGTCCTTAAGTTCTTACATTTTTATGTTCTTATGTTTTATTAGCTCCACCATATTTAACTGTTGGTTAAACTGAGGTTCTCCCTAAGAATAGCTGTGTTTACTTTATTCTGGACACAACAGGTCCCATATCATACAAATAGTTTTGTCTCATCTGTCCATAGAATGTTCTCAAAAAAGGCTTTGGGATCACATTGGTGCTAACTAGCAAAGAAAGGCAGCCATTTACAATATGTTCTTCTTGGTTAGCAAGTGTTTCTCCAATAAAGCCAATTTTGGTCTTTCTGATTATGGACTTATAAACAATACAAGAGAAGCCTGCATGTATATGAAAGTTCCTTTTAGTGAATTCCTGGATAATTTTATGCTGTGCCCTTGGTGCCATTTTGGCTGCCCAGCCACTCCTAGGTAGATCCGTTACTATTCCAAGTGTGGTTCATTTGGAGATTATGGCTCTTTCTGTAGCTCAGTGGGGCCCCAGAGTGTTTTACAAATGGCTTTATAGCATTTTCCAGACTGAAATATTTCAACAGTTTTTCATCTGACTTCTTCAGGAACATCCTTTGATTGTAGCATAATCAGGTCAGATCAAGTCAGGATGGGGAGAATGCAATGGTACAGCATGTTGCCGCACACACCGCACAATGAAACAGCTCAGGATCCTGGTTGGCAACCTCCCAGGCAGACATACGGTCCAGTCCCACCCTCTGGAAATGACCCTCTATCTGCCGCAGCCAGGTGTTACGTGGGCAACCCCTTAGCCTGGTTCAGCCACTTGGGTCCTCAACAATGAAGATACTGCAAGCCGGGTCACCCTCAAGAAATTGCACCACATGACCATAGTGCTGTAACTGACGCTCCCTCACAATGCAAGTAATGAGCCTCATTTGTGACTCCATGAGCAACCGCTCATTCGACACAAAGTCAAACCAACGTTACCCAAGGAGTCCAGTCTTCATCTAAGGTCACTGGATAGCGTCTATGTCTCGCAACCATATAGCAAGACAATAAGCATAATGTAGCATAATGTGCTTGTAAAATTTTTGTGCTGAGAACTTGACCCTGATGTCAAGAGTTAAAATAAGTCAAGATTGATTAGGGTGGGCTGCAATCAAGTCTGGCTGTGTGTAAGCTGACTATACTTATCACATTAATAGGGTTGATTTAGTTAGGGGGCAAATACTTTTTCACACAGTGCGAAATGGTATTTTTCATTCAGTAAATGAAACAAAGGGAGAACATACTATTTCATGGTACTATACACACCCACACCTAGCCAAATGTGAAACCAGAGTCAGACTAACACAGACATGGAATGAGTATAGAAGTTCAATACAGAAGGTATTTGAACCCCACACCTGTGACTTCCATGAACAAACCTTACTAAATTGCAATGGCTTGTCTTGATTCGAAAGAACATTTCTTCTTTTTGGGAGTGTGTCATCTGAAAGTGGACAAAAGGATAATCGTCCTCTTCATCACACTTCTCCAAGTTGGCCTGACTTTGTGAAAGGTTCTTTATTAATATTGCCGTTTTCTGAAACCAATCATCTCACTTTCTCCCTTTCTCTCTGTCTCACTGATGGCTTTTTTATTTATTACATTTCAGAGGACGGCCATTCATCTGTTTTGAAGCAACCAGGGTAACACTGAGATTGCTGGGATGGCTGCCAAGAAGAAATAAATGTTTAAATCATCAAGAGCGCTCAGATTTTGCTTGTTTGGTTTGAATAAACCAAAAAGACCCATTAATAATAATAATAAAAAACATTTCTTTGACTATTATGGTGCAGAGAGTTACTTTTGTTGAACAAATACAGTGATAAGGCCCATAAACATGTCTTTGTTCCACATTCATTGCCATGGAAACACACAATCATCCAATTGTTGCGTTTTTCTCTGAGAACATTGTATTAAGAGCACTTCACTTCATGTTCAATCCACTTATACTGGTGAGGGACATGATGGCAAAAGGACAAGTTTACTCTGTCCTCAGCAACTACGTTCTACTCCAGAAACTGCCAGGCCAGTCCAGGGTATACTGAGTCTGCCCATTAACCTTCTCCCAGTTTGCCAGCCCTACATGGGAGGTGCCATGGAGGAATCCTAACTACCACCTCAAGTGGCTCCTCTCTATCCTCTGAACCACCAGTTTTACTCCAAGGTCTTCCTGTATTGCCGATCTTCTTATCCTGTCATGGACAGTGAGTCAAACTGCTCTCTGTAGGACCTCATATTAGTGTTTCTACTTGATATGTTACTCTTTTCTAATCAAATCAAGTCAAATCAAATTTTGTCACATGCAATCATATACACAGTACAATATGTAGTGAAAAGCTTAGTTGCCTGAATTCAGAGACTGTGCGTTAAGTAAAATATGATGATAATATACAACTTTATAAATATCAATAAAAATCATAATGTTAAATGACAGCAATAGTATGCATTATATTAAAATTATAATTATAAAACCCCTCATTTTAGACCATTTGGGACCATAATTTGTGCAGGAAATTACACCCTTATTATAAATAGTAAACTCATGGGTGTCTTCAATAAAAATGATCAAAAGGATTTGAAATTCTGCATACCACATCATCCAACCTCAGGAGTACACTCCCAATGGTATATGAGGTGTTTAAATTATTTGTTTTTGCAAAACTATGAAAAATGACAATCAGTAATATAGGCATATGGTTGTTGTTTTTTGTTATTACCGGTGGTCCTAGCCCTCTAAGATCCACTTCCAGAAGGTTAAAAATGACAAATTCAAACAAGGTATTTCAAGGTCTGTGATTATGAATATGAAGTTATTTTGGGTTTATGATCCCTTACTAGGGATCTAGCCCTCTATAGACCTCTATCAGAGGGTTAGAAATGACAAATTTCTGTTATAAGCAAGGATATTTAGACTTTAAACATTTAAACTGAAGCTCATAAATTTTCATATTTTAAATATTTGATGCAACTATTCTTGTTTATTATGAACTCCTATCTCATGAAGTAAATCATTACATTTCTTATGAACACCCTGAATTAGGGCATTTTGTATATGCTATGCAACAACACTGGTAAGTGTGGGATGTTGATGATATGGTTGTAATATAATAAATGGTCGGCACTGTGCACTTCCTGGTCATCCAAGTTTGTGGAAAAATAAAAAAATCTGTACATTTGTGATGCTGGGTTGATGTGTAATGACAAGACAGACAATTATAAAAGGTCTAAGGCACCTCAAAGGCAAACCCCTAATATTGAAAAAGCGCAAAAGTGTGTTAAGCGTAATTGTTGAGACTTTTTGATTAGTTCATGAAGTCTGAACAAGATGGCTACATTTCCGGTTTTGAAGGTTTCTGGGAGGAAGAGGCAGGTCCTTGTAGAGTGACCCAGGTAATGACATCATGGTTGGAGGCACATCAATCTTCCTTTCTGTAAAAGGGAAAGAAGAGAAATCATTATTGCTTAGTGCCCTTGTGTATTCTGGTGGAATAATATAATTAAACAAGCCCTTAAGTTGTTCCCCAAGTGCATGCATGTGGCAAAATTGTTGTCAGAACTCGTTATGGGTGTTACAGACTCCTTTTCTGGCATTAACTTTGGCTTTTGGTTTAGTGATTTGGTTTAAGTGAAAGATAGAACACATTCTCAATATTGACTCAGCACTGTGAAGTGTAGTCACATGAGGACTATATAAGTGTCCTGACACTATAAAGCAGGTGACAGAGAGGATGACAATGTCACAAGGGTCAGGAGACATGATAGAGAATGAGGTCAAAAACAAAGCAATGGTTGAAAACTACAATCAATTGCTCAGGTGCTGCAGCAATGTGAAGTGCCGTCACCTGAGAACTATATAAGTGACAATTTCAATAAGGTCAAAAAAACAAAACAAGGGTCAAAAGATAACAAGATTAAAGAAAACCAATTTCCAAAGGCAAATATGTAAATAAGAAACCAAAGTCAAAAATGTACTGACTGTAAATGAGACAGTACATTTTTTAAATGAGAATCAGAGAATAAAATGTAATCCAGATCTGAGCTGAATTAATTAACCAGTCTAACTGATCTTTCTTCAAGCACAAAACAGCAATTAAGAATAAAAGTTGCTAATGTCAGAAACAGATTTATTGAATCTGACATCAAACAGAAAAGAATCTCTAACCAAAACATAAAGTGTATCCAGTCTCAGATAATTTAGACCTTTATGTGGTTACTCTGGTGATGTCACATGCTGCACATTCTCAGATCCATTTGTGTAGCATTATCATAGTAAACTTCAACCTGATTGTCCTGAAATAGTGGATCTGATCACAAAACAAAATGGTGGCACAAAATAATAATAAAACATCACATCTTTTTCAAGAACCTTACTAGGAAAAATGCTAAAATTGAGTTCCGTGTGTTAATAAACCTATAATAGGCACATAACATTCTCCAAAATGCTTCAGAATTTCCCACAAAGACTTAAAGAAACTATCATATCATAACAAAAATATTAACATCTGAACAAGTCCCATCTCAATAAAACAATTTTGAAATAAATAAAACATGAGAAGTTGTTTTAAAAATTCAGAATCCTGGACACAGAAAGTAGTATGCCACCATCTTATGTAGGCACTGAATGATGACATAATAATGAGTATAACAACCATAAACAATATTGCCATACCATGCCTAAACACACAAAATATCCATGCCGTGACGGCATGAAAAAAAAATCATAAAAAAATACTAATAATCACAAAATAAAATTAAGCAATCAACATGCATGGAGGTTGTTAAGGCTGAGATGATGGAGACCAGAAAATGACAACAGATGCAACATCACCATGCATGTTGTAACCAGGGGCCTCATGCATAACGTTGTGTGTAGAATTCACACTAAAACATGGCGTACGGACAAAAGCAGAAATGTGCGTACGCACAAAAAATTTCCACGTTCTTCCGCTACATAAATTCCGGTCATCGTGAAAAGTAACGCACGTGCACGCGCCTGCCGCCACTCCCCAACTCCGCCCAGAATTACACCTCTTTGAATATGCAAATCAATATAAATTGCCCTTAAGCTCAGCATTCTGTGAAAAGACAATGGCAAAAGCATGGGGGAAACAGAAGAATTTCATTGAATACCAAGTGGAGGCAAGGAAAAAGGTACTATTTGTTGATTTAAGCAGTGATATAAACAACAAAAGGAAGTTGATCGAGTGACAGAAGAACTCGAAAGTTCAAGTTCAGAAGGTCGCAAAGTGTACGAAATAAATAAGAAATGGTCAGATATCAAAGTTGCCGTGAAAAGGCGTCATATAGAAGTGTATTAGGGTACAGAGAGAAGAACAAAATAGGGACACAGTTGAAAAAAAGTCCAAATGTCAACTTAATCTCGACATTTCCACTTTAATCATGTACTTTATTTTGTCATCAAAGTAGAATGTCATAAACTTCATCTTAAAATCGCTTAATTTACTAGTTTCTCAGATCCCATTGTAACTAAAGTACCACATTAAATGCTTCTTTCTATGTGTTTTTCAATGTGCTCTATGTGTCTGAATCACTACGTGCTTCTTAAACGAGCTTTCTCTTCCACCAACAGGACACAAAATCCATTACATTCATGATATTACAGCTCTCTGAACAATTTAAATATTAAGATGTATACTTGATATCATTTTCATAATGATAGGAATTAAAGCAGGTTACTAAACATAGGGACATGGTGGCGCAGTATTAGCGATGAGCTGGTGTCCTGTCTAGAAATTGTTCCTGCCTCCCGCAAGATGCTTGCTGTGCCGTGCGCAACCTTCGATTAAATAATTTACTACAGCAGTACTGTCTCACTCAAATGTACTAACCTCCTATTCCTGTCCTTCTTTTTCTTTCTCCACGTAACCAATCGCCACACGATCAGCTCTGTAATAGATGCCAAGCCATCTGTAAGCTTAGAACACTGATTCTTCAAAACGTTTATGAAACATTGAAATATATTCGTAGTACATGTTTAATTATTCCATCCATCTATCCATCCATCCAGGGTCACACCAATCCCAGAAAGCATACAGCACGAGGCAGGAACAATCCCTGAATGGGGTGCCAGCTCGTCACTAGTGCTGCGCCACCATGTCTCAAATGTTTAATTGTTAACAATATACATTATTTTAATGACGTTTAAAACTTATCTGTATAATGGAATAAATATGCTTTACTGCATTTCATGTTAAAAATGATATCAAGAGCTCTAAGAAGATAGTGCTGGGAAATCTAA
The DNA here is from genome assembly GCF_900747795.2 of Erpetoichthys calabaricus. Classification (NCBI taxonomy): domain Eukaryota; kingdom Metazoa; phylum Chordata; class Cladistia; order Polypteriformes; family Polypteridae; genus Erpetoichthys; species Erpetoichthys calabaricus. The sequence goes on from NC_041395.2 coordinate 312,028,401, forward strand.
ATCAACTTAGAAGCCAGTCATCATTATATGTAAATATGCGCTTTATAAAGTGACTCAGGTTGTGCAATATTATAACTGTAGTGCAAGATTACAGTGAGGAGATTGTATTTATAAGTACAAACAGTTCTACCAGGAACACTTAATAGACTGATTGAGTGCGTTTAGAACACTTGGGATGAAACTGTTTCTGAAGTGTGAGGTCCCTACAGGAAAGGCTCTGAAGTGTTTGCTGTACTGTATGGGAACAGTTCAAATACATTGCACGCATGGCTGAGACAGCGTGTGCAAGATGCTGTATAATGATAATCCGATCAGCTGCTGTACAGCTGTGATATTACACTCAGATACAGTGAATTAAATACTCAGTGGTGCACTGGTATTTAGAATAGTTTGGCCATTTGGTTCACCATTATATGGTTACAGGTTGATTACAATGAGATGCCTTAAACTAATAAACGATATGCGGTTAATTTCAGTGTATTTGATAAAGCCACGTCAGGGATGTGAATCTAAAAACTAAAGGGAAACCACACAGGAACAGTAGCACTGCTTTGACGATGGGTGCTGCCAGATTGCAAAACCAATCGGAGAACTTGCGTACACAAAGGATTGAGCTAGCAAGAAAATGTGTGTGGCTTTACACCAAGTTTAGTTTTCATACATCGCGATGTGAGCGTGGAAATGGGCATATGCAACATTTTTGTGCGTACGCACCATTTATACATGAGGCACCAGGAGTGCAGATATATCAAAACAATAAAGCTGAAAATCATTAAGTAAACTCATAGTGAAAAAGACACAGAAGAAAATTAGAATAAAGTAGCACAATGCATTGAAAGGGCTGTTTAATTCAAAAATGGATAATGTGCTGGTATATAACATGCCACACTAGTGAAGGCTAACACACCCATGGTAACTGGGACTAGCATCTGACAACCCATTCACAAAACTGTGGCATGCAACAAAAAACAAAATAACGATAATTATGATCACAATCAGTGACATTCACAATGGAGATGAATAGTGGAGGGTGAAAAACCCCAAATCATTACAGTAAGAATTCTTAGTAACCTCAGACCTTGTTATTCTTAGTCCATTTCAGTAGCTTTTTTGCTTTTGTTCTATTTTTTTTCAGTCTTAGATTTATAGTTGAGATTTTGGATTTTGTTTTCCTTCTAGTAAAAACTCTTGGCTAGAGTTGGTAATGTTTCTGCCTCATTTAGTAATGGAAGTTTAGTGTCTGGCACTGTTTCTCAGTTTTGTGTTTTGAGGATTGGCTGTAACTTTGGAATTTTGACCTTGATATTTCAAATCATCTTTAGTCTTTGCATATCAAGACAACTTTTCCACAATTATGAAAATCTGCAAATACATTCAATGACATAGGCTCACACACACACACACACACACACACACACACACACACACACACACACACGCACACACAGAAAGGCAATACATGTACAGCACAATTACGATATTACATAGTACTGGATTTAGATAACAGTAAACCACAAAACTCAAGTTTGTACAGTGTGCATAGACCTATGTGTAAATGGAAAAAAACATTAAAATCCAGTTTCCCACAGCAACTTTTTCACAATCGAGAAATGTTTATTACAGATGATGATGAAACACAAACACATCTGATTAACTCAATTATGAGACTTACACACTAAGTTTATAACTAAATGATTTTAACTAATGCACAGCCTTAATTGTCACTTATTCAAGAAGTGTAATGGGATCATCAGGGTCTTCATCATCACTGCTCCATTATTAAGTATGCGGATGACACCATGATCATAGGATGCATATCTGGGGAGGATGAAAGCCACTATCTAAATCAAGTGGACTGTATGGTAAGCTGGTGCAATAAAAACTCTCTCACTCTGAATGTAAAAAAGACCAAAGAAATGATATTTGATTTTAAGAGACAGAAATCTGTATGTTCACCTATTGTAGTTCTGGGAGAGGAGGTAGAAATAGTGAATGAATATAAATACTTAGGAACTTACCTAGATAACAATCTTAACTGGAATACAAATACAAAAAAAATATTTTCTAAATGCAACCAGCGCTTATTTCTCCTCCATAAACTCAAACTATTTAAAGTAGACAAGGACCTCATGTTGTCCTTCTATCGTAGTATGATCCAGTCCGTGATCATTTTCAGTTTCATTGCCTGGTTTAATAGTCTGACAAACCAAAACTCAAAAAAGCTCCAGCAGATTACGAAGTATGCAGCTAAAGTTATTGGGGCTGATGTAGATGATTTGACTAGTGTGTGTCAGAGGGCAATGCTAAAGAAACTGGAAATCATCTCAACTGATGACAGACATCCATTATATGTAGAACTAAACTTCAGTAAATCAGGAAGGATAGTTGCTTTGAAAACCCACACAAATCGCTCCAGAAACTCCTTTCTTCCTAGTGCCATACGACTTTTCAATAAGAAATATCGGAGATAATGTTTAAGGTTTTGATATATATCCTGTTACGTTTTTTTTTTTTTGTATAAATATGTTTTATCTAACTGCCTTACCTTAACCTTTCTTATTTCTATTTGTCTGTTTTATTTCATTCTGTCTGTTACCTGTTATTAGATGCAACTGAGAAGGCAAATTTCATGTTTTCCTGTGTAAACATGACTAAATAAAGAAACCTAAACCTATCATTGTGTTCTATGTGCCGTGTATGCGGTGGAGAAGGGGTCGATATCGGTAGCTCAAGGGTCATTTCTTTCTTCTGTCTCTTGGGAGTACTTTGAGAACCAATAGAAAGCAGTACTTTTTGGACCCATGATTATATTCTAAGTTTATTGCAATAAATAAGATGCAAAAAGTTGCTAGAAATACATGTGTGAGGCAGGCTGCTGAGACAAAGATGTGTGGTGTCCCCCAGACAAAGTTCCTGTGTAATGTTGTAATGTAACTTTTATAAAATGTAACTTATTATAATAAATTTGTGTGTATTTTTATGATAGTAAACAATAAAAATGGTTAGTATTATATATTTTATTGATTTATAACTAACTAGACCTTTTTGGTTTTCTTTACATTTTCTAGCCTACATGCATCATTTGCGGTTTTATGCATTAGGTCTCACAACTCACATGATAATTTCCATTTAATTACTGATAACAAACCCTTGAATATATGGATCTGCACATTGTAAACCTGTGGATCTCAAAAACTGACTGTATTTTCTAACATGAAAATGAACAAGCTGATGGTGGACGTCCAGCTTGCCAAAGAGCCTCTGTGGCCAGCCACTATTTAGGGGATGAACGTGGAAGTGGTGCAGAGCTACAAGTACCTGGGAGGTTCACATAAACAACAATTAGGGCTGCTCTGACAACACAGTGGTGCTGTACAAGAAGGATCAGAGCAGACTGTACTTCCTGAGGAGTCTTGGTCCTTTAATGTATGCAGTAATTTTTTGGAAATGTTCTACCAGTCTTTGCCAGTGCGGTGTTATATGCGGTGTTCTCCTGGGGCAGCAATTTGAGTTCAAAAGATGCACAAGGTCTGAACAAACTTATCAGGAAAGCCTGCAACATCACAGGGTGAATCCTGGACACACCGGAAGCTGTTGTGGAAAAGAGGATGATGGCAAAATTGGATACCATCATGGAAACAACCCTCTGTCCCCTCCTGGAGACGCTCTCTTTGAGCACATTTAGTCACAGGCTCATTCCATCATGGTGTGCTAAGAAGCAGCTCTGGGGGTCTTTTCTTCCCTCTACTATCAGGAAAATTAATGATTCCTCCTGACATCTCTGACTAAATGCTTATACTCTTTAATTTGCTCTTTCTTCACAATATACATTTATTATCTATTTATGCATCTAACTCTTGATTGCTTGTAATATTTATCCTTGGAGTCTGTATCTTTGTTTTTATGTTTCTGTTGCTGTATGAATTTTGATTTCCCTTTAGAATTAATAAAGTTTAGCTAATCTAATCTAATAATAAAGCATATTATATATTGTCATATGTGTGCTCATGGGGGACAGCTGAAGGGCTCTAGTGACTGAAATTATACTGCTTCACCACAGGTTGGCGCTGTGTTTTAATGCCCTTCTCTCTTTCCTCCTCTGCAGACCGGATGATTGACAATAATGACCTCACTGACATCACTTCTTGTGTCTGTCCATCTGGACCTTTCTTTCCTGTATGGAGGGCTGAAAACTGGAAGCTCTGCCATTTTTCACTAGTTCCATATTGAAGTGAAGTCTCAAAAGACCTTTTCTCATTTGTTTATTTCTCTTTTATTTGTTATCTTATTTCTTATTGCAAACCTAATATACGGGGTGCCAGGTTTGACCCCAATCCTTTTTCATTTGTCGTGTCAGTATGATCACAGTATAATAAAATACAACTATCAGGCTGCACACTGGCATATTGTACAGTTTTGTCTCTTTACAGTTCTGGCATCCTCCGTTTTAATCCTGTTTTTTGGGGTTGACTGGTAATTCCAGTTGGCTATATCTGAGTGTCAGTGTTAGTCTTTGCATGAGTGGGCCCGTGAAGAGTGGCAGCTTGCCCAGTTGTATTATTATATTATTATTATTTTAATCATTTTATTAAGATTTCCTAGTGGCTGGACTAACCAACAATACCCTCAGTTCTTTTTAGACAGTCCAAGGCGAATTGAGAAACACATTCTCCCAGCAAGCCCTGGGTCTGCACCTCAGTCTTTTCCTTCCAGGCTGTGCCTGGTACACATCCTGTGGGCAGAATAATATCATGTCTCAGAACATGTCTTTGGGAATGTGGGAGGAAAAACAGAATTATTGGAGGACAATCTACAGAGATAACATGGGAAAACATGTAATCACCACAAGGGCAACAGCCAAATGTAGGATCTGAAGTTAGGATGCTGGATCTTTGAGGCAGTGGCACCCGTAATATATTATATATTATATTATATTATGATGGCTTCTTGTATGATGTTGGTATAACAGAACATAATATTCACCCATCTTCCTAACACTCTTCACCAGGGCACATACACCTGACAGTGACGTATTTAACATCCTCAGCGCACCTAACCTACACGTCTTTGGACTATGAGAGAAAACCTCAACCTCAAGAGGAAACCTGCACCGTCACTGGAGGAACATGCAAACTCCAAGCAGGGAGCACTCAGCACGTGAACATCGATCTCCTTACTGCAACACATCAGCGTTACTTCTGCCCCATTGCCACAATCCCCCCCCCCCCCCCCCCCTTAACATAACATGACATATTTTTCTTATTTACTTCTTCCACTTTGGGTTTGTGGAGAGCCAGTGCCTTTCCCGGAAGCATTGAATGCAAGGAGCAAAGTAAGAACAGAATAGAAAATGGCTGACTGGCTCAATGGGAACGCAAGTAGGTATAATATCTAGTCTAGGATGATATAACAAGCCTGGGTGGACTTTACTCAAAGCCAAAATGATGAGGGTGAAGTAAAATACATTGTTATGACTTTCTTGCCAAATTATTTGTGTCATCCTTTCAAAAGAGAGAAAAGGAAGGGATGGAGCTAAAAAGAAGAGGTGTGAAAGAAACAGGCATATCAACCGGCAATTCTATAAGGTATAAAGATGTGAGAAATGAATGGACCTCACTGTCTAGATTTGGAAGAAGTCCTCATTAGGAAAGAAGATGTTAAACGACTAGCATTGCAGGAGTGATAGGTCTTTTTAGATGACAAGGGGGAGTGGAATGGGAGGTGTTATGGCTGGCTAATTTTACAGATGAAGGCTATGTACCATCATTTTGGTGAGAACACTGTCTGGAGCCAAACTTGGAGAATTGCTAAGCATTAACTGTATTTATTTCTGGCACCAGGTGAAATAAGTGAAACTTGATTCTGTTTGAAGGCCTCTGCTTTTATAATAATTGTATATCTATTTATTTATTTTTTGTATGTAGGAAGAAAAAGGGGCATAATTGAGCTCCAAACCCCGGACCCAATTACACCCTAAACAACCCCCCAAAGTAGGTACATGCCCTTTACAACAGCACTCTCTGGTGGTACCCAGGGATCCCGACAGGGTTGCCCTTCTGAATTACATATCCCATAAAACCCTGCAGTAGTCTAAACTGGGACCGTAGCGTAGTAACACTGCTACCTTAAGAATGTTGCTGATAATCAGTCTCATCCCCCAGTCCATTCATTATATGATTGCCCTGACTTGGAAAGGAACCTAGAGCCATCCTGGCCAGTTTGCACCTCCTTCCATTATGACCTCCTGGCTGAGTAAGGCTTTACTCTCTATCCCAGTCCAGCATTTATAAATGTTTTTTATTCTTTTTTTTAATTTACTTTTTAATGTGCTTTTATTTTCTTGCAACTCTTTCTTTGAAATGTTGTAACATACTGTGATCTAAATCCTCTCTATGAGAATGCACTATAGAAATAAATGTTGTTCCTGCATCTTCATGTGCTTGGAGTTAGGACTGAAAATAAAGTGATTTGTTTAAGAACGTACCCCCTCAGCCCAGTGGAGGTCCAGCATTTCCACGTTGCTAAGCAGGGCTAGAGGTGACACGCTGCAGACAATGGGACAGCGGATGTTTCCTTTGTGTTTCTCGATCCACCACAGAGTGGCAGCAGGCCCCCTGCTGTGTCACTGTTCGGAGTTCAAAAGAGACTGCATGCCTGAGCGCACGCTCAGGGATGTTGTGGCTACACAGCTTAAGCCACATGGCGCAGTTCTCGATCTGCGTGGAGTTGATGTCTTTCTCATTGACCAGACATTCATTTAAGTCTCTCTCTAAAACAATGCAGTGTGGTTCTATGTGTGAGTACCAAGAAGGCCAGCAGCATTCTCCTTCTGATAAACATTCTCTATAAGGGCTTAATATCTTTAAATCTTCTTGTTTATAATGTCTTTCTTGACAATCAACATCTGAATCACTACAAGCGCTGCACATCCTATAGACGTTTACTTGGTGGGCAGGCATTCAAGAGAAATTTTGTCAAGATCACACAAAGACACAGCTAATATTTACAGTATCTTACATAACACCATTCACGGGGAATCTTATTTAAAGCAGCTTGGAATGTTAAAGGTTATCTAAACAAATATATATTATTTAAGGGCAGACAGGCAAGGAAAGTCAGTCTCACATTATGATATGTTAGCACTGGTTGTACAGTCATATGAAAAAGTTTGGGAACCCCTCTTAATTCTTTGGATTTTTGTTTATCATTGGCTGAGCTTTCAAAGTAGCAACTTCCTTTTAATATATGACATGCCTTATGGAAACAGTAGTATTTCAGCAGTGACATTAAGTTTATTGGATTAACAGAAAATATGCATCATAACAAAATTGGACAGGTGCATAAATTTGGGCACCCCAACAGAGATATTACAACAATACTTAGTTGAGCCTCCTTTTGCAAATATAACAGCCTCTAGACGCCTCCTATAGCCTTTGATGAGTGTCTGGATTCTGGATGGAGGTATTTCTGACCATTCTTCCATACAAAATCTCTCCAGTTCAGATAAATTTGATGGCTACCGAGCATGGACAGCCTGCTTCAAATCATCCCATAGATTTTCGATGATATCCAAGTCAGGGGACTATGACTGCCATTCCAGAACATTGTACTTCTCCCTCTGCATGAATGCCTTTGTAGATTTTGAACTGTGTTTTGGGTCATTGTCTTGTTGGAATATCCAACCCCTGCGTAACTTCAACTTTGTGACTGATGCTTGAACATTCTCCTGAAGAATTTGTTGATATTGGGTTGAATTCATCCGACCCTCGATTTTAACAAGGACCCCAGTCCCTGAACTACCACACAGTCCCACAGTATGATGGAACCTCCGCCATATTTGACAGTAGGTAGCAGGTGTTTTTCTTGGAATACGGTGTTCTTCTTCCGCCATTCAAAGCACTTTTTGTTATGACCACATAATTCAATTTTTGTCACATCAGTCCAAAGCACTTTGTTCCAAAATTTATCTGGCTTGTCTAAATGAGCATTTGCATGCAACAAGCGACTCTCTTTATGGTGGGAGTGCAGAAAGGGCTTCTTTCTCATCACCCTGCCATACAGATATTCTTTGTGCAAATTGCGCCGAGTTGTAGAACAATGTACAGATACACCATCTGCAGCAAGATGTTCTTGCAGGTCTTTGGAGGTGATCTGTGGGTTGTCTGTAACCATTCTCAAAATCCTGCCCATATGCCGCTCCTGTATTTTTTTTGGCCTGCCAGACCTGCTGGGTTTAACAGCAACTGTGCCTGTGGCCTTCCATTTCCTAATTACATTCCTTACAGTTGAAACTGACAGTTTAAACCTCTGAGATAGCTTTTTGTAGCCTTCCCCTAAACCATGAGACTGAACAATCTTTGTTTTCAGATCTTTTGAGAGTTGCTTTGAGGATCCCATGCTGTCACTCTTCTGAGGAGAGTCAAAGGGAAGCACAACTTACAATTGACCACCTTAAATACCTTCTCTCATGATTGGACACACCTGTCTATGAAGTTCAAGGCTTAACGAGCTCATCCAACCAATTTGGTGTTGCAAGTAATCAGCATTGAGCAGTGACATACATTCAAATCACCAAAATTACAAGGGGACCCAAATTTTTTCACAGGCAGTTTTTCACATTTGATTTAATTTAATACAACTAAATACTGCTTCACTAAAAATCGTTGTTCGGAAAATACCCCAGTACTCAAATGTTCCTAGGACATGAAAGACATACCACTGTTATCTTTTTTGTTGAAAGTAGAGTCAATTATTATGCAGGCTGAGAGAGGTTCCCAAACTTTTTCATATGACTGTATATGGTGCCTTACGGGGCAATACTATCTCCAAAGTTCTACAAGCTTAGTACACTTCAGCTCATAATATAAATAATACATATACTGTATGGCTAATTGAAAAAATGCCCAAAATTACACAATCACTTAGTTATTCTATATTTTATATAAACAATTTTATAAAAAAAATTCCCTTTGCATATCGATAGACTGCCTGTTTTGCAAAATATGCATATTCACCAAATTTAAAGTCTCATTGTCTCATTCTAATCATCTGAACTACTTATCTAATTGACAGTCACTGAATGCCAGTGTGTATGCCAGGGACATTGAGTGGAAGCTGAGAGCCATCCCTGGATGGCATGCCAGTTCACTATACTGCACACAGTCACTTACTTACTCTGAGTTGGGCCAATTAAAAGTTATCGAGCATCATTTTGGGATGGGTAGGAAAACAAAAGTATCTCGGGGAACATCTACACAAACCAGATGATTTTGGCATAGGGAGTAGTAGGAGCTGTTAAGAGTGCTGGTGTCATAGTTGCGTTTAGTTTAATTGTTTTGAGTGATCTTACACTCGTTTTTGGGGTTTTCAAGTTAACGAATTCATTTCTAAGGTTTATTTTCCGTTTTGCTGTTTACTTTTCCACTTTTTGGATCACCTTGAATTCCAACCACTGCTGCCATGTTTGCTCGTCGTCACTAGAATAGCTTTCCGTGTTTCCAGGGGTGTGTCCTTTGAGGTCAGGACCCATAAGTAATTGACACAATGAGTTTAAAGGTCATTGAAAAGATCATTATCCGAGCTGCAGATTTAAAACACTTATTTAGCATATTGTGATACTTCTGGTTTTGACTTTGATTTTTATCTCAAGTGTTGGCACTTTTGGTTGCATTCTTGATTTTTCAGTTTTGACACTTTTGCTTTTTTATGTCCATTTTCTGGTTCTCCCATAAAAATGTGTTGTCAGTCGACAGGACAGTTAGACTGGGTTACTGGGGTTATCATGCCACACAAGTGCTGGTAAAGGACAAATGCTATGATTGTAACTTATAACTTGCTTTAATTTTCTTAAGATTATGTAAGCAAAAATCATTGGGAACATCATGTAGTGAGATGTCAGTATTATTCTATAACTCATTCAACACTTATACTTGTTACTAACCTCATTGTATACCTGACAAATCAATTGTTTCAATTACACCGTAAAGATTTATTACACTATAACTTGGCAGGTTATTAATGAGTAATTAAACCTTTGCAACTTTAAGGGAACAATTCCCAATACACTAACCAGTAATTGAGAATACAAAAACAGAGCAAATAAATGTAAACAACCAGAAAATTCAAGAGAAATAATACTGATACAAAATCATTTGAATTAGACTTCAATGAAATGGAAGAGAGGAGATCTAAGCAGCAGTAACATTAGGGTGGCCTTCATCTTGGTAAATCACCCACAAAGCATGTGAAATACAGTCACATTTACAAAGATAAGAATAGAATAGAAAATAGAAAATACATAAAATATGAAAAATAACAATTCAAAAATAAAAAAAATGATACATAACATGAAGATTCCTTGCTGGACTTATCTCTCAAGCCAGAGCATTGTTGGCTTGCTTTCCCATTGAGGGACATCTTAGTGTATTTTAGGACAAATAACTTGTTTGTTGACCTTTTAAAGCCTGTTTCCCATTTTGGACCCATGCAGGCCGAAGGTTGCCTGTGCAATTTGTTGCCAGGTTGTCAGAGGTGAGTCCTATAATTAAAAACTGCCTCATCATAATATGGACCAGAATAAATGTCTACCAGTATGAAACGTTAAAAGTTACTAATTGTTTTGGCTTAATCAGACATGCCTTCCTCAACCACTATCTTAATATCTTTCATATTATGAACAAGAGTAATTCAAGATATGCTACAAAATAAAAATAAAATGGTAGTTGTCTTCTGGGTCTTTCTTCAGCTGTAACAGCCATAATCTTAACTAACCTGCTTAGAAGAGGCTCACCTTAACTCAGCCAGGGCCCAAATACTGCTTGTTGGCTTCAGTTGGAGCAGACCGAAAAAATGGGAAGCTGGCATAATGTCCACAAATCTATCAAAAAGACCCACAAGAGGGAGGATAACCATGAACCCATAGCCTGTGAACAAAAAGGGCAACAAAGGATGTTTAAAAATGAAAATTCATTAACAAAAGAGAAGATTAAACAAAAATCTCAATAGAGCATATAGGAAACAAAATAGTTACAGAAAAGAAAATCCACAGCAAACCAGTCCCAAATATACAATCGATGGGCAGAATCTAAGAAAACAAGGCAAGAAATAATCCAAAGAAAAAAATACAGAATATCCAAACAGAAAAAATACAGTAATCCCTCCTGCATCGCGGGGGTTGCGTTCCAGAGCCACCCGCGAAATAAGAAAATCCGCGAAGTAGAAACCATATGTTTATATGGTTATTTTTATATTGTCATGCTTGGGTCACAGATTTGCGCAGAAACACAGGAGGTTGTAGAGAGACAGGAACGTTATTGAAACACTGCAAACAAACATTTGTCTCTTTTTCAAAAGTTTAAATTGTGCTCCATGACAAGACAGAGATGACAGTTCCATCTCACAATTAAAAGAATACAAACATATTTTCCTCTTCAAAGGAGTGCGCGTCAGGAGCAGAGTCTGTCAGAAAAACAGAGGAAAGCAAACAGATCAATAGGGCTGTTTTGCTTTTAAGTATGCGAAGCACCACGGCACAAAGCTGTTGAAGGCGGCAGCTCACACCCCCTCCGTCAGGAGCAGGAAGAGAGAGAGAGAGAGAGAGAGAGAGAGAGTTAGAGAGAGACAGAGAGAGATAGAGAGAGACAGAGTTTGTTTTTCAATCAAAAATCAATACGTGCCCTTCGAGCTTTTAAGTATGTGAAGCACCGTGCAGCATGTTGTTTCAGGAAGCAGCTGCACAAAAGATAGCAACGTGAAGATAATCTTTCAGCATTTTTAGACGAGCGTCCTTATCGTCTAGCTGTGCGAACAGCCCCCCTGCTCAATGCCCTACGTCAGGATCAGAGAAAGTCAGCGCAAGAGAGACAGAAAAGTAAGCCGGGTAGCTTCTCAGCCATCTGCCAATAGCGTCCCTTGTATGAAATCAACTGGGCAAACCAACTGAGGAAGCATGTACCAGAAATTAAAAGACCCATTGTCCACAGAAACCCGCGAAGCAGCGAAAAATCCGCGATATATATTTAAATATGCTTACATATAAAATCCGCAATGGAGTGAAGCCGCGAAAGGCGAAGCGCAATATAGCGAGGGATTACTGTACTTCTAAATCTCCACAATGAATGAATGATTCTCAGCTCCTGAGCTGTCTCAGTTGGCTTAAATAGGCAGAGGGAGGACTCAGGATCGGTGATGTCAGGGTAGCTCCGCCCCCTGGGGCTCCACCCACAAAGAACAAGGAACATAAGTAAATGTAAAGAGGCAGTATACAATTAAAATCAACAGCACTAACATAAAAATAATAATATAAAGACAACAAAAACAACAATGAAATACATAAACATACCTTAATACATAACACTGTTTCTTCTGTATTTTTCTTATTATGCATGCATTTGCCAAGTCACCTAAAGCACCTAAAGATAATGTTGATTGATATTAAGTACTTACTGACCATATGCTGGTAACCAATGCAGTTGGCTCTTTTAAAAATCCAAGGCTTGGTGTTGATAAAAAATTGTTATGATGTATAATCAGTTGAATTCAGATTTATTGTTACATATAAAGAGTACAATGAAATTCTTATTTGCAGACCAGTACATGATGAGGTGAAATTTTTAGTGCATCAGATCTCACTAAATAGGTTATTTAAATATAATAACACAGAAATCAACTGGACAAAAATTGCCGGGCCCATCTGTTTCTCCTATCCCCCACAACCCCAGCAGCCCCTTTTCATGGTCCAAGATAAAAAGAGACACTAGTAATTTATTTTGGGCTGTACCAAAACTCTTCAGTCTGAAGCTGATTGCTTGTTAAGAATTTCTCTCTGTAAAGATGAACAATTGCTGAAGCCTAAAAGACACAGCAGTAAACAGAAAAACAATCAAATGCTAGCAGTCATAAACATTGTCACAAACAGGCCTAAAACTGCTAACCCTGTAATATTAAATACTTAGAAGTATAAATCAACGTTAATAAATCCTGGCAAAGCCAGTTGATAACACCAGATGGTGGCTCAGGAAAGTACAAAATAAGCAAAAAAGTAGTCAAATAAACTAAAGTGCTCATTTACAGATAGAAGGGCATCCCTGATTACCATATACAGTAGAATGGCTGCTTCGAAGATCAAAGGTAATCATATCTGACATTTTCTTTAGATATAAAATATATAGAGCTGAATGCTTTACAAAAATAACAATTCCCTGTTGAATGCAAACCCAGATATTGATATGGCCTTCATTAATTTTCCAAACTTGTTTTTACCATAATGTGGTTGTAGGGAGGAAGAATTTATCCCAGTCACATGGAATGCAAGACAGGAATCAACACTGGAGGTAGAGCTCATTTAGGGTCCCTGACTTACCTAACTTCTGTAAGTCTGGTAAAACCTGGAGATAAACTGACTAATGGGAAGAACATTCAAACTCCACACTGCACAGCTTTCCCCTGGAAATGGAAGTGAACCCAAGTCAGGGCTCACTAGTGTGGTCCTCAGCACTGCTAGGAATCCATATTGTTCCCTACACAGGAAGCTGAATCTCGGACCCCAAGGCACAGATATTAGGATCACACTTTATATGTTGGCAGGATCTGAAAAATAAGGGTGCTGATTGTAATGCATATATTTATAAGTAGAGATGTCCAGATGTAGAAAACATGGAAATCTTGATAGCAGACTGTACCTGCAATGCATGTTCAGAGAGAAGGAGATGTCTAGGGGCAAGTATTTCATACTGTTACAACAATACTGATCTGCAGATACCGATTAGTGATGAGTGAACCTCACACAGTCTGTTTTGCCTTGAAAATTGCAGAAATGTTTGTAAACTTCAAACTCTGAAATGCATCAAAGTCAAGAATAAACTGAACTACTTTTGAGCAGACTACAATGATGCAATGGTCTTTTAAAAGGATCCTTGAACACTAGTGAAGCATCTGTGTTGGATTGATTATTGTGACAAAAAAACGTAACCTGGGCTCTGAGGCATCAGTGCTAACCACTGCGCCCACTGTGCCTCAAATAACAACAAAAAGCAGACAGATTGATAACCACAAAATACAACAAATGACTACAAACTAGCAATAAGTAAAACAAATATATTGTCAAGCTTGGGTCACAAAGTAGCACAGGAGACTGGAAAAGGGAACAAGTTTCCATGGAACAAAATCTTTATTGCTGAACTGGCAGGTACAGAACACAAGACCTTATTCAGAAGGGGTTTGTCAACAGCAGAAAAGCACACAGGTTACAACTGTCAAACGCTGTGGTCCAGCTCCCGTCTCCAGGTCAAAAGAACACAAAGTCCTCCTCATCAAGCGGGTACAACAGTTCGGAAGCAGCGACTGGAGCAGGCATAGTCTGAGGGTGATTGGACAGGAGAGTGAGCCATTAGGTTGGCCAGGGCTAGGTCTTTTAAATGTTCTAAATGTCGTGTGAGAAGCATGTTGCACAGTAAGCCTGCAAGCCTGCAGCTGATCCCGCAAAGGGGATGGGTAATAGTGTGGTTCTCATTGAAATACTGTTTAAGAGGGAGTTTCTGAAGGGCAGCTGTGGTTCTTTGTCATAGGTTTACTGGTTAACAAAGAGGCAGTTCGCAGTTAAGAGCGTAAGAGCTTGCTGCTGGTGCCACTATGCGGGAAGAAAAATGGAAATGGGGAACTACTGAACTGCACATGAGTGATGGTCGCCACTATTAAGGCCAACCATTATGGGCAACTAACCAGTAGCGACACCAGTCACAATGTATATATTATTACCCCGGCTGGGTGGAAGGACTGAGGGAAAGACCTTGTTAGAGTTACTGTCGTCCCCAAGGCATGCCGGTAGTTGTAGTTTTGGAGCAGCCCTGTTGGGCTCAATGGGTGCCGCCAGGGGGTGCTGCAGGTGCAGTTGAGTTATTGGAGGAACCAGTTCTGTCACACCCGGAAGTGCAGCTGGAAGACAGGCAAGAAACACCTGGTGCATTATAAAAGGAGTCACCTTACCACCAGTCGAGGAGCCAGAGTCAGGAGGTGGAGCACAAAGCTTGTGGGAGGAGGATTGGAGACTGAGAGAAAGAAAGAGAAAGAAAGGACTGTGTGTTATTTGGTACTTTGTACTGTGTCGTGCAGTACGGGGCAAAAGAAAAACGCTTCCCCACTTGAATAAAACATGTGCTATGTTGAACTTGTGTCTCAGCCTGTGTGTCGGGGTTTGGGGAGCAGTATGCCCCCTGGTGGTCCACAAGTGGCATCCCAGATGGGACTTCCTGGCCGTCAGCAGGCAGGACCCCCACTTTAAAACATTTTTTCGTGTAGCAAACCTCTATCCCCAGTGGGGATACGTGGTGCTGTAGCAACCCAGGGGGATGTACAATGAATCTATGCAGAACAATGAAGTAGTTCCATAATATTCACATTATGGTTGGCTAAAATACTCCTCAAATAAAAATACTGCAAGATTTTTTTTTTAATGCATGCAGAGTGCAAATCCGGTGAGAGTACCACCATAATTGGATCATGTTTTGATGAATTTTGCCCATCAACCCTAGTGATCATTCAAGGGCAGAGAAACAAAGTATTTAAAGAAAATTAATCACAAGAAGAAACTACAAAGCTGGGATCAGTAATCATAATTTTGGGAAAAAGAAATCAAAGTCCCAGGCCCAAAATGGGGAAAGTTCAACAAATACAACCCAAATCAGAAAAAAGTTGGGATGGTATGAAAAACACAAAATAAAAAAAAAATACAGTGATTCTAAAATGTACTTTGTCTGTAATTTCGTTGTATACATTATGATCCCAATATATTTCATCTTTTGTCTGTTCAACTTCATTTCATTTGTTAATATACATCCATTCCTACATTTCAGGTCTGCAACAGATTCCAAAAAAAGTTGTGACAGTAAAGCATTCACCACTTGTAATGTCACCATTACTTCTCATAACACTTCAAAGATGTTTTGGCACTGAAGATACCAAGCATTGAAGCATTTCTGGCGTTATTTTATCCCATTCTTCCTGTAAACTTGTCTTAAGGTGCACAACAGTACAGGGTCATCGTTGTCACATTTTTTCTTCATAATTCTCCGCACAATCTCTATTAGGGACAGTTCAGGACTGCAGGCAGGCTAGTCTGGCAACTGTACCATCTTCGTCCGTAGCCATGCTTTTGTAATGTGTGCAGAATGTGGTTTTGCATTGTCTTGTTGAAAAATGTGTGGACGTCCCTGGAAAAGATTTCATCTTGAAGGCAGCATATGTTGTGCTAAAATCTCAGTGTGCTTTTCTGCATCCATGCTGGCATCAAAAAAGTATAAATTACCTTTGCAAAAGGGCACTGAGACAACCCCATACCATGACAGACCCTGCTTTTGAACTTGTTGCTGATAACAGGGGATGGTCCTTTTCATCTATGGTCCTTAGCACACTGCATCCATTTCCTCTGAAAAGATCTGGAATAATAATTTGTCTGACCACAATACATATTTTTACAGTGTGATGGTCCATTCCAGATGGTTAACATAAGGCTTCTTTTTTGCACAGTAAAGATTTAAGTGGCATTTGTGAATGTAACTCTGTATTGTAGTTCTTGACAAAGGTTTGCCAAAGTAATCCCTTGCCCAAGTGGTTCTTGATTCAATGCCATCTGAGGGATTGGAGGCCAGCTTAGGCTTGCCCTTAATGCACTGAAATTCTCCAGATTCCTTGAATTGTTTAATATATTATGCGCTGTAGAGGGAGATATATGAAAATCCCTTGCAATATTTCTTTTTAAACATTTCAATAATTTTCTCACTCATTTGTTGACAAATGGGAGATCCTTTGCCCATCATTGATCCTCATTGATTTTTTACCAAACCATGATTATGATCACCAGTTGACATCACCTTTTTGAAATCACATCATTATTTAATTATTTTACCTCATTACCGGCCCTAATTTGCCCCCGTCCCAACTTTTTTTGGAATGGGTTGCAGGCCTGAAATGCAGTGATGGATGTACTGTATATTAACAAATGGAATGAATTTGGCTAGACAAAACATGAAATATCTTGGGTTCATACTGTCTGCAATGAATAAAAGTCAAATTTAAGAATTACTACATTTTTTTTATTTGCATTTTCTATACTGTTCCAACTTTTTCTGATTTGGAGTTGTATGCCCTAAAATGCACAAAAATACCCCTCAAGGGAGAGGAAATCAAATTTGAGGAATCAAAGTATTATTAGATTTAAAAAATGTTTGCAAATGTTGTCTCTTGAAATGTATCAAGTTCAGATTTTCAGCAAACAGCCCACTTTTCAGTACATTGTGGTTAGCACCATGCCGGAGAGACAAGATGTTCCAGGCCTTAAATGACCTCTTGGGCACAGCCATCAGCAGTGTGTCTGTCTGCGGAGAGAGTGTCGACCTTGTCGAGAGGTTTACTTACCTCGGCAGTGACATTCATGTCTCTGGTGACTCTTCCAATGAAGTCAGTAGACGGACTGGGATGGCATGGGTGACCATGATGTTGCTGGAAGAGGGTGTGTGGCACTCCCAATATCTATGCAAAAGGATGAAGGTCCAAGTCTTTAGAGTCCTGGTGCTTCCTGTCTTGCTATATGGTTTGCGAGACATGGACGCTATCTATCTATCTATCTATCTATCTATCTATCTATCTATCTATCTATCTATCTATCTATCTATCTATCTATCTATCTATCTATCTATCTATCTATCTATCTATCTATCTATCCAGTGACCTGAGATGAAGACTGGACTTCTTCGGTACAGTGTCTCTTCGGGGAATCTTTGGGTACTGCTGGTTTGACTTTGTGTCGAATTAGTGGTTGCTCATGGAGTTCCAAATGAGGCACATTATCTGCATAGTTAGGAAGCGCCAATTACGGCACTATGGCCATGTGGCACGATTCCCCGAGTGTGATTCCGGCTTGCAGAATCCTCATTGTTGAGGACCCAAGTGGCAGGACTAGGCCAAGGGGATGCCTACATAACACCTGGAGTGGCAGATTGAGCATCATTTCTGGAGTTTCAGACTGAACCACGTGTCTGCCTGAGGGGTTGCCAACCAGGATTCCGAGCTGTTTCATTGTGTGGTGGGTGCGGCAACACACTGTACCAGTGCATGCTTCCCTGACCTGACCTGACCTGTGGTTAGCAACCCACTTCTCTGCTTGGAGAACAGCCAATGCCCAAGTTAAAAAAAGTAAACAAATAAAAATAAACAAATTCAAATACAAACATTAAATTAAATGGAATTTAATGAACCTAGTGAATTTCCAACACAACAATTCAAGTTTTCTTATTTGTGTATTGTATTCTGCTGTGTAAAGCAGAACTGTGATGCGCAGTCATAGATGCATAGTGGTAAAGGCTATCGACTATAAAGCTCATGTTTACAGGTTCAATTCCATCTTCCAGGTCTCACATTGTTAAAAATATGGAAAGTTACCACTTGCATGACCCTGAGCAAGTCACTAATCCCATCTATGTTCCACTTGTTAAAAAAAGGAATTTTATAAATTAAATTCTACCATTCCTTTCATAATCCATCTCAAGGCTGCAGGGAATTGGAGCTCACCCTGGTAGTACAAGGTACTAACTTCACAAGATCATCACATATAATGTGGAATACCATTGTGCTACCAGCAGAAAAGGTGGTGGTGCACTCAAACTCATTTCTTTCTTTTTTATATACTGTTTTAGAAAGACTCCTAATTGTGGTCTACAAAACTATACTGAAAAAATAATTTGTAGAGTTTTGTTTGGTGTTGGTAAAAAAAACAAAACAAAATAAAACTACAAATGTTGGGTTAGCATCTTGTTACTTGCCTGAGCCACCCTCTGTATATTCCCTTTAACCAAGACATTTCTCCAAGTTCATTTGGACAAATCATTACAGTATTTTAATTGAGTATTATACTGTCTATCTGGTAGGGTATCTTGCTCACCTGCCCACCACAAAAGTACTTCTCTTGTGCTATCCTGACCTCTTCATTTACCTTCATTAATTCCCAGCCTCAGCTCACCAAGCTATGACTCATAATAGCTTAATTACTTCTGGAGATACAGATATAAAGTCTCGGGGGCCAACAAAACAAAGTTCCCCCCGGTGTCTCCCAAAATGACTGTAATGCTAAGATGGAAAAGACAGATAGATAGATAGATAGATAGATAGATAGATAGATAGATAGATAGATAGATAGATAGATAGATAGATAGATAGATAGATAGAACTTTATTTGTGCACTGGGGGAATTTAGGCAATGGATCAGAAGAACTGGTGAAGCTGAAGGTCAAGGCAAAGATTGAAACTGGAAAGTCAAAAGATCTGTTGTCAAACTTTAAATGTGCACCACAATCAAAGTTGAAGAAATTCGCCTGTTAATTTGTAACCAGAAGATCAAAAACAAGATCTTCATGATACTAAAGACTTAGGAATGTATCTGTAATCTCAGACAGAGATGGGACTTCAACACTGACCTTATACTGTCACATCATTAATATCATGTGTCACACGCTACTAGTTTATTTCCTAGACAACATAGTAACAAATGGCCGAGCCCGTGAGAAACCAAAATCAAAGCAACAATATTTAAACAACCAAAAATAAATTATATAATGGGAAACTGTATTAAATTGTACATTCTCCTTGATTCAAATCCCTAAATAGGTAAAACAAAACTGAGAAAAATATGAAAGAAAGGTTACAAAACATTCAGGCCTCAGTGTACTTAATATGTGCTGCCATCTGTTGGCTAGGAGGTGTGCTGACCACATACATACATATGAGGGACGTTCAAAAAGTTTCCACACTTTTTTTTTTACTTTATTTATTAAGAGTTTCAAAAACAAATTACATTACTTTTCTACATAGTTACCTTCCTTTGCAATGCAGTTTTTCCCAGCAACATTTTAATGCCATCAGAAAATAATGGTTTTGGTTGGGTTTGTAGCCACTGGTGCACCGCTGTTTTCACATTATTATCACATGAAAATCTGGTCATGGCTGTAGCTGGACATCTGGAGTGCTCTGCATCTGTCACACTAGAACGCTCATTTTTGAACATTTCAATCCACCCATCGACGACTCTACGAGAGAGAACTTTATTCTCATACGAGCACACATGCAGAGTTGAATTTGTGCTCCCGGCACACCTTCTGCCCACAACAAGAGTATAACAGAATGCTGTTCCTCTTTGGTGCAATTTATAGGTTTCGCAGCCATCTTCACCATAGAGTGACGACTCTTATACTAAACTGCAAGGGCAGCTAGCTTACCAGACAGAACTAGTCACATGACACTCTCAGACCAGACAAATTTCTACTCCTCCCATCTTCACCATTTTCAACGAAAATATAAAAGTGCGGAAACTTTTTGAACATCCCTGTACATACATACTGCCCGTTCTTTAGCATTTCTCTCATCTTTAACTAAAGGTCAGCCATTTCAACTGTCAGCTGCCTCCCCCCTAGCTACTTGATTCATTACAGACCATTGTACTGTACCCTTTAAGGCTTTTCCTGCCTTATAGTGCCATGCAGATTTAACTAATTACTCTATACTCTAACTGGGAAGCACTAGAAAAAGGCACAAAATTAATAAAAGCTTAGTGTTGTTTAGTAAGAACATTTACAATGAAATCACAATAAGAACTATAATATCCTTACTTGGGAGGCATGGTGGCGCAGTGGGTAGTTCGCTTCCCGGGTCCTCCCTGTGTGGAGTTTGCATGTTCTCCCCGTGTCTGCGTGGGTTTCCTCCGGGTACTCGGGTTTCCTCCCACAGTCCAAAGACATGCAGGTTAGGTGCATTGGCGATTCTAAATTGTGCTTGGTGTGTGTGTGTGGCGCCCTGCCCGGGGTTTGTTTCCTGCCTTGTGCCCTGTGTTGGCTGGGATTGGCTCCAGCAGACCCCGTGACCCTGTAGTTAGGATATAGCGGGTTGGATAATGGATGGATGGATGGATATCATTACTTAGATACAACAAGAATAATCAGTGGAAAGAAATATCAGCAGAAAGAATCCATGCTCTTGTGAGGATTAAAACATCATCTTCATTGTTTTTTCTATTGTTGCTAGAAAAGTAGCTCAGAGACGGTTCCACATGCATCGCTACACTTCTTGCAATCCCCAAGCTGAGAAGTGGATGAGTGACTACTAGAGTGTGAGCTGCAAATCTCCACTCCAACAACAGAACTGCTTAAACTGTGAAAAATCTGAAAGTAACAATAACAGAATATGGAGGAACACTGAGGCCCTTTGGACATGATGGTAATAGATGACACTGATAAAGCCATCACTGACCTTTTCTTTCAATTATTTCAGGGTGAAAGGTCACAGACCTTTCTCTGCCGGCAATTCTTTTTTTATGTCCGACACAAGCAGATTAATGAAGTCATCTTAATTCTAAGGAGGAACATGATGGAGATGCCAATTTACAGCGTGTAAGGATGATCTTGCAGCCATGTGTAAACAGAGAAGATGTCCTTAATTTTTTAGAGAAGAATGACAGCAAGAAATGAATTGTTTTGAAAGTTCATTTATCCATTTGTTTCAAACCATCTTTGGGCCAGTTCTGGGCCACGAGATGGTTGTGGTTAATCCCTGCACCACTTTTGGGGGCAGTTCATTGCAGGGCACACACTCACACTTATTTTGGATAGCACCGAATCCTTGTCCAGCCATGGCCTGTGTGGAGTCTGAATTATCTCCCATGTCTGTGTATACTGGTTTCCTTGCCACATTCCAAACACGTGCATGTTATTTGTTGACTAACCTTGGCACTGATGACTCTTGGTGTGACATATACATAAATGTGCTCTGCAATGAAATAGCACTTTGTTTAGAGTGAGTCTGCAACTTGCATTTAGTGCCGGAGGGATACGCTCCACAAACACATTAGAACTGGTGCTATCTACAGTGCATTAATGGATCTCTTAATGTTACGGCCAAGGTGCAAACTAGCATATCTAAAGTCAAATTGATAAATAGGAAGAACCAGGAAAAGAGTAAAGGGAAAGATGAATGGTAAAGTAAGAAAACTGAGCCTAGGGCCATTACGAAATGGTTAGAAGATCCCAGCACCTATACCAAATGAGAAACCAATAACCGTAAGTCAAAAGGAGAACAGAATATCCTAATAAAACTGATAATGCTTTCCATAAACTAAATTCCAGTGATAATTTGCAGCAGTCATTTAGTATTTTGATACAAAAAAAAGTTAATGCCGTGAGATGCATGCTGCCATCTTAAACAATGAGTACATCTGACATCACACGCCACATGCCATAGATGTTCCATTGTGTGCTTAGCAATGGCTGTGGCAACCACAACAAAGATACAGTCATCAAAAATTAAACAAAATGAAGGTAATCAGAAAAGACAATGATAATGTTACAATAACACTGTAATGAAATGGAGCTTTCACAGAAGCAAAATCGTTGTGAGGCCTCCTGCAGTAAGCAAGAGATATAAGCCAGAATTCTAACTGTTCTCCCCCACAGTACCCTCACAGGGTCAGATGTGAGTTTCAAATGAGAATACACATCTGAAGGCAACTCATTAAAAAGTTTGTAGTTTATAGTGGCGAAGTGCGTTAAAGGCTCCACCCACAAGGTTTCGTCCTAAAAACCCTCCCCCAATTCTTCCAGTCCATGCATTTCATATTGCTGGGGTTTCAGGCAGAGAGCAAAAGGTACTGAACAAAAAACTTGACACAGAAAGAAACTTAAAAGCTAAAATTTCTGTTATTATTTTAGGAGCTCAGTTGCATAAGGTAACTGAAGCCTAATGATTAATTTGTATATTGTAATGAGCACTGCGACAGAGAAGACAGGCAGACACACACGTAGACCACTCCAGCTGCTTGGCTCCATTAGTTTGAAAGGTGCTTCTATCTGCTATAATATCATTTTGTCAGTTTCACTATTACATCACTATATGGCATAAGTTGAGTTTAGATGAGGACTGTGGTCTATGGATATATACTGTATCGTCTTGTTAAAATACTGTGGTATATTCTGGCATGGCATGTTTGCATTTCCAATTAGACAGTAATGATAACTTCCTTTCGTTATTCGTTTAGATGTGCAGTCAGAAGGTCGATGCTCTGCAGCCTCATCCATTGTTTTACTGGTTTTGTTGAGAACATTTACTGATTTGGGTGTGTTGAGCACTGAAATCTCTTGTGGCTCTCCATTATCACCTCTCTTAATGGCAGACCTTTTCACATCCTTTTAACAGGCTGTAACACATTGTTTACTTCAAATGCAGTTCAGTTTGCAGTTCATATTTTCATGAATATAGCTACCAGTTCTTTCAACCTTATATTGACTCCTATATTATCTTTGTAACTGAACACAGAGGGCTCACTTGTTCACTTTACCACTAGTCCATTGGTGTCTTTGAATAAGAAAGCATAATCTGATTTTATTAAAAGGTTTTTCCCTTGTAACAGGATAGTTCAATGTTTAACACATGCAATATGCTCTCCACACATGTGACGCAAATGTAGATATTTAGTAGAGGTCTTTAGGATATTAAACAGTTTAACGTAATAAGAAGCTTACTCTCTGTTGTACAATGTTAACAAGAGCACCGCTGCACTTCAAAATTCATTACTGGTTTGGTTTGAATTGGTTTAGAAATGATACTTGAGTGAACTGTCTAATTGTTCCCACCCACTTTAAAGCAAAATTTACTCATGGTTGTCTCTGGCTCCGTGAGAGGCTCACCTCAACTCAGCCAGGCCCTTAATACTACCTGCTGGCTTCAGTTGGAGCAGGCCCAAAAATGGGGAACTTGCCAAACAACTATAAATATCACAAAAATATTACAGAAACCCAGCAATTGCCTCAGCTTGTATTAAAAGGGAAAATTCAGAATCTTTATGAATAAATTATTTATTGAAAAATGAATATACAAAGACAGGCTTAAAAGAGTAGAAAGAGGCACAAAGGAGTTTCCTAAAAGGCAATCCTAAATAAACAAAGTTAAAATCCACAGTCAAAAAATCTGAATCCTTAAAACAGGAGCCAGAAGTCACAAAAAAAACAGAAAATTCAACAATAAATAGAGATACTCAGAGAAAACTTGATTGATCTCCCTCTCCCGAGTTTTCTCTGCCAATTTAAAAAGCCTGAGGGAGGGTGCAGGAGTCATGACATCATGAAGCCCCGCCTCCTGGAGCCCCACCCACAGGGAACAAAGAACATAGGTAAACTTAAAGAGACAGAATACAATGAAGCAGTCATACACAAAATCGACACCAATAACATAAAGATATGAAAAATAACACAAATACAACAAAAACAACATACATAACAACATTAAACATAAACACAACTTAATAAATGTCCCTCAGCCTTTTTGCTTTCACAGCATACTTTTTTTTTTTCACCTGAAAATCTCCTTGCTAAATCACCAGACTGGTGGGGCCGGAGTCCCCCTTGTTGAATAGAAGAAGTTGCTTTGTCTGTGTGCGTGTGTGTGCGTGTGTGTGTGTGTGTGTGGTTGGTTTCTTAGTGAATTAAGTGCTTCAGAGCTGGGATAATAATAATACATTGCTTGTCAATGATGATTGCTCAGGTAACCCACTAAGGCCCACAACCATTATAAAGAATAGGAGTGTGGACCCACCGGCGACATCCCATGACAACTGGATGCTGGTTCCTGGTCTGTCTCGATTGAAATAAGATAACTATGATACCCTTTGTCATCTGACAACCACCCGTTGCCGAGGAAAAGGGATATGAACTGCCTAAATTTAAAATGGAAGCATCTCAAGTCCAGTATCAAAAAGGTTTGAGGTGAAAAAGGACAAGTATCAATAACATGGAGCATAGATACACTGCATGACTCAAACTGCACACTTCATGTTCAGCAGCAGTGCTAACTACAAGGGGGCCAGGGGTTTGCTGGTCAGCATGATGCTATAAAATATTTTTAGTATTATTTGAAACAGATACTGAGTATTAAGTGTTTTCAAAAGAACAAAATTCAAGGTGTTGGTGATGTTTAAATATTTACACCTGTAGTTATCCTGTATGTTTTTCATATCCAGTTATGTAATAGAGGGATGGACAGATTTTGCTTATCAGAAAGAAAAGAAAAAATAAATAAAATGCAGCAATGAAGCACACAGTGGAGGCTGATGAAAGATGCCATGGTTTCATGTGGGTCACCCTTGGGTTATTGTGCTTTGACTTTTTTTATATTTTGATTCTTTCCTTTTTGTTCCATTCAGATTATATTTCTGTTATTTATTATTGCTAATTATGGAGTTTCATTCCACTCTATCTGTTTGCTTAATTATTCTCAATTATAAAGTAGGGCCCACAGTCAGAACTTAAAAGATATAACCAGAAGGTGGAGGGTCTAAAAGGAGCAGACAGAGTTGTGGTCAGGAAAATAAAAATAGCTCAGACAATCAGGAGGAAATCAAAATAATCACATTTAAAATTTCCATTAGGGTTGTGTGGTATTCATTTACTAGAAAAAAAATTTAAAACAATATGGTACCAGCTGTAAGAAAATAAACACAAACAGATCATGAAGGGTTGGGGCACCAAGGTGATCCCCGCATATTGTAGAAGTTGGTAAGCACAAAAAAAAAGGAAATACTTGTCTTTCCAGACATGGGACCAAAACTTGACCACCTCAAAATGGAGGTGGTCTTAAAGAAAATGCAGGGGATGAGATGGGCTCTACAGACTGGAAACAGGAAGTGACATCATTAGACTCCAGTCCATCGATCATCATTTCTGCAGAAGGAGAAAAAGAAGAGGAATTAGATGAGAGCGCCAACCCCTGGTTTGGAGTGCAGTTACAATTATGCAAGTGTGAGCAAATGATGATGATGGAGGCCACTGTGCTCATTGGGACCTTCAAAGCATCAGAAATTTTTCTGTAACCTTCCCCAGATTTGTGCCTCGAGACAATCCTGTCTCGGACGTCTACAGACAATTCCTTTGACTTCATGCTTGGTTTGTGCTCTGACATGAACTGTCAACTGTGGGACCTTATATGGACAGGTGTGTACCTTTCCAAATCATGTCCAATCAACTGAATTTACCACAGGTGGACACCAATTAAGCTGCAGAAACATCTCAAGGATGATCAGGGGAAACAGGATGCACCTGAGCTCAGTTTTGAGCTTCATGGCAAAGGCTGTGAATACTTATGAACATGTGCTTTCTCAATTTTTTTATTTTTAATAAATTTGCAAAAATATCAAGTAAACTTTTTCCATGTTGTCATTATGGGGTGTTGTTGTAGAATTCTGAGGAAAAAAATGAATTTAATCAATTTTGGAATAAGGTTGTAACATAACAAAATGTGGAAAAAGTGATGCGCTGTGAATACTTTCCGGATGCACTCTATCTATCTATCTATCTATCTATCTATCTATCTATCTATCTATCTATCTATCTATCTATCTATCTATCTATCTATCTATCTATCTATCTATCATTTATAATATAATTTAACAGTAATACAAGAAATTACCCAAAGATCTAAATAAATTAAATAAAAAGGGATGTTTATTTTACTCAAGATTCTGGCTTTGGATATGCTGCTAGGACTTGCTTAGGAAGCAGTGGAACATTTGCTTTGTTTAACAGTTTAATTCAAACACATTTGGTTAAGTTCACTCAGGAATAAAGCCATCAAGTTAAGAATTCAAAAAAGGTCAATATTGTCTTTGCCCCATGTTAACCCCTCATTGATTGAGCTAATTCACTTTTCCTCTCCCAATCCCACCAGGGGAGATGATGGGAATGTTCCCCACTTGACCCAGCCTCCCCCCCCCCACCTCCCCCCTCCCAGGAGGCAGCCTGCCACTTCAATGAGGAGAAGCTCATGTTTACAGAACTAATTTTCACAATAATGGCAGCATATGTTTGCATGAATTTGAGTCCATGGGGGAGGCAGCAGTCATATTCCTCAGTGCAGGCATACCAGGTGCTCCATGTCACATAAGGACAATGGTCACAAATCACTCGCATGGGGGAATCTGTCCAGCAATCAATCTATCTGTTTATCTGTAGAAATACAAAGCAGAGGGAGATAATATTAGGCATTGTCACTGTTATATGCTGATTGTTTGTAGCAAGCATTTCTCCTCCCATCTGTACGCGAATGTGTGTGTGTGTGTTGGTGCAAAGAAAGAGAAAGGCGACAAGCTGGTGTGTAAAATGGTAACTACAAAGATCAATCAGGAAGAAAAAATAAGGTGGCATAATAGCCTAATAAAATAAAAATAAGGGTGCATATAATAAATTAACACATTACAAAACTCAACTATGTAATGTCAATTTTAGTGTTTGATTATTTAAATAAACCATTGTATGTAAAGGAATGTGAAATAAGATAATAACAGTAAAACTTTAAAGAACTCAGGGATAAAAATACACATATATAGATATAGGCACTATAAAATAGATAGATAGATAGATAGATAGATAGATGATAGATAGATAGATAGATAGATAGATAGATAGATAGATAGATAGATAGATAGATAGATAGATAGATAGATAAGGCACTATATAACAAATAGATACATAGATGTATTCAGTAAATTTTAAGGCGTTTTGTTCTCACATTCAGATTGTAGAACTTATTTTAAACTTCAACATCAGGCACAATATTTTTTTTTATATGTATCAAAAATATTTCACAAAAGTAACAAACATATCCTTTAACACCATTCCTAGCATTTGTATCCATTTATTTTTTTACAGTTGTAGCACAGGCAGGACTTGCTCAAAGTCACAACGTGATTCGGTGGTGGGGATTGAACCAGAAACCTTAAAGTTTTTAGTCCAATATTTTAGCCTCACGTCCACCTTTGTTTAGCCTTGTGTTACAAAGTAAAGCACAAAGTGTTCTGTAGTAGCCACTTATGAACACTTGTACTCAGATTAAGTGAATAAAGCTAAAGTATACAAAACAGAATAACATTGTAATAACAACAGAAGGGTATAGTGTGATGGACACCATAATAAAAAAAACAAAAGCTAAAATGAACAAAGTAATCCTTAAACCTCTTTTGAGTCTTACTAAACATGGTTTAAAACCCTATTGGTTAGGGTGGCTGCTCAACTTACATACCCAAGGATTATATTGCTTGGTCTCCTTCTACTCTCTCCTTCCATCTTCACTCTGATGTTTGGTTTCTGTTTCTTCTGCCATTCTAACTCTTGATAGCCTTATGGTAAGAAGGCATTTTAAAATGTCCTGGTCAGGAGATGCTTCCAGATGTCATGAATTGCCTTATTTACAGGAAGGCCTGGAGAAGGTAACATTTCAGAGGGCCTCGTATCACCCATAGGCTGTAGGTCTGTTTTGCTAGGCCAGCAATACTGGATGAAGTTTGGGCAGAATCCATTATGATCGGTGAAGGAAAAAGGATAGATGCACCCTTCAGTGGTGGAGCAGCATCTTCACTCACCTAATCATAAGAAACTCTGTTGGTCAGGGTAGTGAAGCCACATGTCTGTTGGAGGTGCAGGCAGATAGGCCACATATACTTGAAGTCAGCTGTAGCAGGAGAAGACCAGTTCGCCATAGCAGTGGACCTCCATGGCTACTACACCTATGTTAAAGTGAGCATTGTGGACCGCTGCCATTACTGCCAATATAAGACCCAATATGACTGCTGCAGGAATCAGGTGGTGGGGCACTATCACAGTGTTGGCAACTACATGAGGGGTGGCACCCAGGATAGAGCATGTCAAAGTTGACTCATAAGTTGAAAATGTTTGGGTTGCTTCCATTAAAGACCCATGGATCCTTGTCCTACACTTCCTGGAGCAAGCTGGAGCACAGGCAGATCCCTTTATCACCACACCGAAGTTCATGGAAGGCTCGGCCAGCCAGCTCCAGAGCCATAGGAAGTCCCTGTCTGTACCTGTGTTCATCCCCTATAATCACAATGAAAGGCTGATCAACAAATGTGGCAGGAGGTGTGAGACAATAACAAAGAGGATCTTACATACAGTAGATTAAAAGGATAAATAGATATCCTGTGATGGAGAAGAACAGGATCAGAATAACAGAATTGCCTGTACTTACAAATATAAACAGCAGAGGCTTCTAGCATATCGTGGATGTCTTGTCCTTGGGATGAGGAACCAAGTGGGGTGGCAGTGGAATATGCAAGCCAAGTGAAGAAGAACTGTGTAGGCCGAGATCCCAATGGATGATATCATAGACCGAATGAAATGGGTAGCTCCAGCACCTACCTGCAGGTTTTTTTGTTTTGGTGGAAACTTCTATGGCCATAACAGGATTGTGAGGATCACAACAGAGACTACAAGACAGACAATAAAAGTGCCCAAAGGATTACTTGTGGACAACCCATGTGTCATATCCTTCCAGTGCTCATTGTAATACATTATGGGGTGTCACATGAGACATTATCTGATTGTGGCATGAATTGGTTAGAAGGTATTCACAGTGCATTGGTGTTTTGGGAAGAGGAGGGTAACCAGCCAGAGAAGTGATTCTGGACAATACAGGCGTATATATGCAAGACCAGCATATCAGGGAGGCTGTGGCAAACTGTAAGGTCACAATGGTACACATCAGAGCCTCTGTCACATCAATACTGTCCACTGTGACCTAATACAATTGTCTTCAAGCTACTGTCAAGTGTTTGACTGGTGTAACTGCCACTCATTCGCCATCACATGTCTTCAGTGGTGTTTTGAATGGGCTGTTAGAAAAATGAACTGGCCATCAGTCTTTTATAGAGATGAAAGCTTAGAATTAATGGTGTCTACCGTATACACAACCAAAGGAGACCTGTTGAAAAGCTACACCCATCTATGTATATGCCTGCAATACACAAAACACACTCTGGGCATCATGGTGGTGGGTATTATCAGCTACAGAGTTTGTTCACATCTGGTGTTTGTGAGAAATTCACCAGCACCACTTATATCAGGAACATCATCTTGCCAGTTTTAATTCCAGTCCTGATCACGTGCAAGACAACACCTGTCCATGCGACTTAATGCTTAAGAGTCTATTCCCCAATTTCCCTTTCCAGTATGCTCATCCGGACTCTCCCCAATTGAGCATGCATGGGAATGGACTGATGGGACGTATTCCCTGCCCAACCACTCTTAATGATCCTCGACCAGTTGTGCCCCCAGGTTGAAAGAGCAGGGACTGGCATTCCACAGGAGGAGATTAGTCTTATGCATACGCGTAAAATTATCATTTGCATACAAGAGTGCTAGCCTATAATTCATTGTAGGGAGGTTACATGTGATATAAAGCTTTCTCCTTGTGTATGATGGTGCATTTTAGACACCTTGATCATTCTCCCACCTGAATCTCAGTTCAGTGGATACACCTACAAGGTGTTCTGTTTCAATTTCTACTAGTACATGTACTGTATGTAATTTATATATATCATGGTGGAATGTGAGTAAGGATCGGGTACAAAAGAATTATTGGGACACCAGCTGGGCCTTCCTGTTTAATTCAACAAATTAACTGAAAACAAAACAAACAACAGAAATATGGGCTATAGCCTATCCCAGGTTTGAAAAAGCTGCTCAGTTGAGAGGGTCTGGCTTTGAGGATATCCGTTCTCTAGACTGGCTCAAAAGAAAGGAGACGCCTCATTCCACTGATGTCTGCCTTTATAGGGCCTGGCACAGAAGAGATACTGTAGAGTCAGTTGTCCTCAGAGCCATGGAGGCAAAAGCAGGTGACAATGTTAGCGACAGTGTCCCCTATCATCCTGGAGTGGTATTAAATACATCTGGTGAACCCAGAAGGTGATCTTTCATCGTGCATGCGTGACAATATACATAAAATAGATAAATATTGTGATATGAAAATAAGAAGTGAGGTACAAGAAAAGGGTTGGCTTACCAGCTAATAAACGGCATTTAATATAGGGAGGGGAAAAAAACTATAAAACAAAAGGCATGTGAGGGTACAAAACAGTTGCCATTCATCCAGTGAAAATAAAGGTGAGGCAAGTGAACATCCACTTCTGGTGACTTCAAGGTTTTTATGGGACAAATCTGGAAGGGGAGCGGCAGAAGCTGAGTCAGGTGTTGTTCAGCTATTATAGTTGGAAAATGTGATGGAATTAGTGACAGCACCCCCCCTCTGCCCGGGGTGGTATTGCCTACCTTATCTGAGCCTTGAAGATGTTTCTTAAGCACTCATGGTGTACAATGTAATATCAGAAGTTTTTTTTTCTTTGTTTTTAAAATGTTCTTCCTTTTTAGACATTCTAGTGTAAGTTCAGGACAATATTGTGTGTATGTATATATATATATATATATATATATATATATATATATATTTATGCATTTTTTTAATTTAAACAGCTTCTGTAAAAAGCCACATTCCCCCCAAAAAGTTCTATCTATCTATCTATCTATCTATCTATCTATCTATCTATCTATCTATCTATCTATCTATCTATCTATCTATCTATCTATCTATCTATCTATCTATCTATCTATCTATCTATCTATCTATCTATCTATCGATGTAGCTGTGGGGTGGATTTTATGTTTGAACCCTTGCAAAATATACTTTAAAACATTTCCAACTAGCTAATAATAGACAAAATTATGATTCATGTACTTTTTCACCCCCATTTAAATTAATTCCTGAGAATGCCCCTATTTATACAGAGAGGATGTGACTAAATTTGACTAAGAATGCTTCAGAATATTAAATTATTAAAAGGCAAGTTTTTAAACCCAAATAACACACAGAATGTTTAAGACTGTGCTAAAGCCTTTTCAGCTCTGTTGCTGCCTTCTCAAAGCGTCTTTTTGCTTTTTTCTAAAGTGCAGGCAACGCAAGTTTGCTATGTGCCCGCCACATCTTAAGAAAATGTTGCCACAGACATATGAAAAAGGGCAAAAATCCTCTCTTTGTGTTTTGAAGACTTGTCTGAAAGCTTGTCATCTGCCTCCTAGTATGGAAGGAAAGGTCTGTTCTCACGTACCGGCTTTTATCTGCTCTACTAACTCTGGTGATTGATTTAACATTTTGCAGAAATGCCTCCCTTGATCAGTGTCTGGCACCTCGTCTGTTTCTAATGTCACCTTATCATTGCTTTGTCTTTTGGCTGAATATCATCGATCTGCAGCCTGATCTAGTTGGTTGTCTCACGCTAAGCGGAGTTGGCCTGCCAGTACTTGGATGGTGGGCCTCCCATAAACAGCAGGTGCTGGAGTGCCTGACGCACATGGGGCCGGCAGCTTTGCCAGGCGCCACTGTCCCCGGAATCACATTAGCACCCCAGACATTAACTGCATTTTGAAAGTGTCTTCCTGTCACGGTTTAAAAATACACTCCACCTCTGAGAACATCATCTTGAGGAAGCGGTCGTCGGGTTAGTAATGGGACCTTTCCAACAGTGTGGTACTGGGAAATGGAAAACACTTGCCAGCTGCCATCTCCCAGACCTACTTGTGAAAAGTGGTCGGTGCTGCCCAGTGAGCTCAGGCACGAAGAGGAGACAGGGGAGCTAGCCGACCTGAAAAATGGAGCTCTCTCATTTTTTTCCTTGATGATACACCAGGCAGCAGCCTGTCTCTTATTATGGTAAGCGAGCTCTTCCTAATTACTATTCAATAAACTCCTGTTAAATTAACGGCTCAATCGGATGTGCACTAACATCTGCTCCATACGCCAAGCCCCCTGGATCGTACATCTTCTTAAATCTTGGCGCTGTTGACATCTTATTCACTGTGTTGTCTGCCAGAGGACAAACCTTCTAATTTGATTGCAAATGACAGTTTGCGTGCCACTTATTCTGTGAGAGAAAAACAGAGCAGTAGAGCCAAGTCCATTTCTATTATCTACAAACAAGTGTATCCACCCACCCCGCCACAGCAGGGGGGTTTTAAAAGTTCTGTAGTGGCATTTTAACATGAAACAACAAATCACCCCATATTTCACTGTTTTATTTTGTACTTTGCTGACTCCCTGTTCTTATCATTTGAATGCACACCATGTTGAGTAGTGGATAAACGAAGAGTGATCATGGCGGTCTTTCAAAAGCCTTCAACCCACCTTCATTTCATGAGGGCCATATGACCTGTCAGATGGGGTTAAGCCTACCAGTTGGATAGAATTATGCAAGAATGGGCCAACTTCATCCAATGTCATTGCTTACTGTCACATTTAGGCCAGGGATTCATGTAATACCACCCCCTCTTAGCAAGTAGTATGTGTTAGCAGCAGATCTGTGCTTCATCCACAAAGTGGAGGACTCCAACTTCCACATTATTACTTTAGTAGCAGGCCAAGAGGTGGAAAAAGGCAGGCCCTCTGGGAAACATGATAACAAATCAGTTCCCATATTTAAAAAGCATCTCAGAGTAGAAAAATGGTCCTAACTGGCTCAAAAATCTCAGAAT
Organism: Erpetoichthys calabaricus; assembly: GCF_900747795.2. NCBI lineage: Eukaryota > Metazoa > Chordata > Cladistia > Polypteriformes > Polypteridae > Erpetoichthys > Erpetoichthys calabaricus. The sequence continues at coordinate 312,061,796 of NC_041395.2, forward strand.
GGTGCAAATTGATCCTACTCTTATGGTTAGGAGTAAATCATTTTATGAATTTTCCTAATTTTGGAAACTACTCTTAACTTCACCAAGTTCTAGGAGTGCTCATGAGATGTCCTAACTTTCTAGGAGTTGCCAGAAGATGGCGTTCAGGCAGAGACTGACATGCACAACCCTGGAAAGGCTGAATATGTTGGCAACAATGGACAACAATGAACTTGTAAAAAGGTATCAATGTGACAGAGAGGGAAGAATCTTCATAACAAATCTTGTATGCTATGTGATCGACTCATCCACACGGAAAAGTCCTGCACTGTCAGCAGAAATTAAAGTGTTAGTAATGTTATGCGTTTTGGCCACAGAGAAAATGCAACTTTGTAATAGCGATGACTTCGGTATGTCACATCTGACAATTTCTTGAATTTTGCACAAAATTTCAACGCCCTTACAGCGTGTGAGGTAATACACAAATTTATACATTTTCTCACAACCTCATGTGAGGTAGAAAGTAAGTTGCATTCAGGAAAATCAGTACATGCATAAAAATCATTGGTTAACACACTTGTAGAAGACAGCACATGATTATGGAAGATTATGATTATGGAAGATGAATACTGGAAGACTGAACGCAAATTCAGAATTGCCATGGCCTGTTTCATCAACTGTTACTTCATAAGGCGTTTCCCAAATGCCATTAACAGCAAGAAGAAGATTCTTCTGAAAGTATGGCTGTGGATAATTCATTGTTAAATAAACATGCCCATTATCAAGCTTAATTCTCATTTGGTGCGTATCTTGGTCTTTACATCTTGGTGTTCTTTACAGTATTATTTTTGATGTTGTTGCAAAGTTGCAACAGTTATGCACAATATCCTGGTTTCCTTTTGCTTCTTCTTATCTTCTACTGCATTGAGTATTATGATTATTATTACTATCTTTGTGGTGAAGCCTTAGCGTTAGTATCGGAAAACTACAAAATGTTATCATGATTGCTAATCTACAATAATAGTGCAGTGGTAGTGCTGCTGCTTTGCAGTAAGGAGACTGTGGAAGATTGTGGGTTCACTTCCCGGTTCCTCCCTGTGTGGATAGTGTTTTGAGTACTGAGAAAAGATAGATAGATAGATAGATACTTTATTAATCCCAAGGGGAAATTCACAAGCGCCATATAAATGTAAGGAATTATTAATGAATTATTATTATTATTAAAATTGTGACGTCATTCTTTGTCAAACATGTCCTCCAGCTCCATGCTGGGTGCAGTAACTATTTCTCATGTAATTATTTTGTAACTATTTCTCATTTCCTACTTTGAGGTATGACAAATTCTTATCCTAGACAGACTTTTAGTGCAACTCCTAGGAGTAATTCCGAGACTCCTGATAAATACAGGCACATAAAATGAAATGAAGGTTGTGAAATGAGCATAAACAAAACCTGGAAAATCAAGACAAACAGATTTCTAAATCTGAAACATTATCAAAATTTAAATCAAAACATGTTGTCACACACATGTGTGCTTGGGAGTCAGCCAAAGGGACCATAAAACGCCAGTTCCATGCCAGGCCAGGGGGCAGCGGGTTGCACTGAACCTTTCTCTTTTCTCTCCGCAGACCAAATACAAGAAATCTTGCCTGTATCCGATTACGCTCCGAAGACGTCACTTCCTGTCCCAGGCCCGAGGACATCACTTCCTGTGAACTGTCTATAAAAACTCCTCATCCTACATACCTGATCAGTTCTGTTTTGGACTCAAACCTGTACACATTGTACACAAACTAAAGCCTTTTGCAGCCAGGGAAACTATATGGGTGGCTGCCCCAAACCTTTGTTGTGTGTCCGGCTAGATATTTCACAATGGTCATAACATATTTGTTATGAAAAAAATCTGTAACCTGAAATACTTTAAATTGCAATTAGAGTAGTGAAGCTTAGACATGCAAGGTAATAAGTAGCTAACTTATAAGCCATGCCCTAATAACATCACTTAATGTGACTTATGGGATTCATTGCCTAGAGACCTGCACAGAAAATGGAGGCATCTGAAACTGCATTGCCTTCAATTAATAATAAACACCAATACATTTTAACACACCATTGTTCGGAATTAAGTTCATATACCTTTTCCTTGATCTTTATGTGTGTTTTTGCGCTCTAATTGGGAGGTTTCCATCTCAAGGATTTTTCTGGTGACATTAGTGTCTCACCTTAGTTTTGTTTTTGCAGTTTCATTAGGGCTGTTTTAGCCGCCATTTTGATTATTTAATTGCTGTTTCATTTCCAGTTTCCATTGTCAGGGCAGTGCCTGCTTTGTTTGGGGCATATCCTTCCATGTCATGATGGGATAAAAGTTCACCTTCAAGGTCATTTCCTTATCCAAGTTTATGGATTTTTTTGCTAACAATCTTTCTGGGTTGCAGTGGATCTTTTGCTCTCATATTGGGTTTTTTTGTCTCCTGATTTTGTCTTGCTTGCTGTGCTTTTTGATCTCCCAGTATTCAACTAATTTCTGTTTTTTGACCACGTCTTGTCTCCTGGCTACTTTTAAAACCCAGCATTTTCCCCTGTCCGGCATGACAGCCATAACACAGATTCAAAACAAAATCTGAATTTTTAAATATGTGGAAGTTAGTCCAGAATACTAATGAGAGAAAAATATCAGAAGTCTGGAAACACGAAGATATTCTGGATTTCACTACACATACATGGCCTCTACTTCAGCATAAAGTTCATGTTAGAAGCGGCCCAGAGCTCCAAATGTTATTGGATATCTATTATTTTGTTAATACGCCTGGGCTCCTCCATTGGTCACATGTTAGTGTTAGGTCTGGGCTCCACCAATGGTGTTATGAGATGTGTATCATTGATCATTTGTTCTGCTTTGATTCACATTTTCTGAAGGAAAACCTTTTCTCCGGTTGACGGTTTTTATTATTTTCAATTAATTTCTTTAGTTCATTTCACTGTTATTAGAAATATTTAATGTGAGTTTTCATTGGCACCGTCATTTTCTCGCAATGTTTGTGTGCTGCGGCTATGGGATTGTTAAAAACAAAACAACTGAAGATGTTCAGCGTATTACATCATTGACACAAAGACTTTAGACCAGTGATTCTTAACCTTTTTTGAGTCATTCACCCCTTTAAGAATCTAATTAATGCTATGGACCCCCTTCCCCAGAAAAATTCACATAAACACAACTTTGCATGCAATGAATATAATGTACTTTATTTATAGAGGTTTGATTGTCTCATATATATTTGACATACACAAAGTATTACTAAACTTTAAAGTAAACAATCTAAAAAAGCACTCCTTTTTATGCAAAAAGTAATGGCCACTCATTATAATTATGAAATCCAATCCATCCATCCATCCATTCTCTTCCACTTATCCGAGGTCGGGTCGCGGGGGCAGCAGCTTGAGCAGAGATGCCCAGACTTCCCTCTCCCCGGCCACTTCTTCTAGCTCTTCCAGGAGAATCCTGAGGCGTTCCCAGGTCAGCCGGGAGACATAGTCCCTCCAGCGTGTCCTGGGTCTTCCCCTGGGCCTCCTCCTGGTTAGACGTGCCCGGAACACCTCACCAGGGAGGCGTCCAGAAAGGCATCCTGATCAGATGACCGAGCCACCTCATCTGACTCCTCTCGATGCGGAGGAGCAGCGGCTCTACTCTGAGCCCCTCCCGGATGACTGAACTTCTCACCCTATCTTTAAGGGAAAGCCCAGACACCCTACGGAGGAAACGCATTTCATTGAAATACAATCCTCTTGTGCAAATTAACACAGATCTGCTACTACTATGTTTTCCACTACCATTACTACTACTACTACTACTACTACAACATCTACTCTAAATCAATAGTACCAGGCTGTATAGTGAATATAAATGTTAATTTTTACCTGACCCTCACGGACCCCCTGAAACCCATCCATGCACCCCTAGGAGGTCCACGGACCTCAGGTTAAGAACCTCTGCTTTAGACTTTAGAAGTTGTTTACTTTCCAGTTGTTTGACATTGTGGACTCTAATAAAAAAACCTATGATGTGTTATTAAGAAATTTAGAATTGCTGGATAAGGACTTCTTGGTTTCGACTCCAGACAGCGTTATTGCTTTGTGTGATTTGGTTAAAACACAAATGAATTTTGGCCTGATTAAGACCATACTTCATTTTCTGATGTCTTTTCAAACAAATCTGCCTTATTCCTGTCCTAGTAGAACACATAGCCTGTCCTTCCATTTATAGTCTATTGTATTGTAAAGACCTTCTCCATGTATTCATATCCCCTTGGACAGTCCGTGGCCACATGAAGAGCATATCCCTGTCAGCCCTGGATCCAGCAGTGCTAACTTGCCCTCTTCTCAAACCCTTGAGGATAACATGAACTCCATCTGCTGGGAAATTTGAGGGGTGCAGGGTGACCTGGTCTGCCTTTCCTGAAGCATGTTATGAGCATGATCTAGGGGTCCATCAGTGTTCGTGTCAGTCCTCTGTATAGGGGTTGTTACTTGGTTCTTCTCCCAACTGTTGGCACCAATGCAATAACCTGGGTGGTATGAAAGACAGAGGAATGGAAATAGCCTCTTTACAATGAATTCTGGAGAGTGGCCTCAAAAAGGACCATTGGCACCATCAGTGGCAGATTCAGCCACCACACTCAAGTGTTCTGCAGCTTCATGAATTCCCAGTTCTCTTTGTCCACTCATACATGCCTCCTCACCCCGACTTATTCTGCTTACTTGGGGTCAGAGGCAACCTGTGTTACACACTATTCCCCGGCTCTGTGAGCCAACCCAAGGCCAGGGTCCACATCTGTGGCTCTCTGGTGGTCATACATTGAGCTTAAGTGGCCAGGAGATGCATCCATAGTGCTGTTTAAATGCTGTGACTGTACACCCCCACACGTGCTACTCATGGGGCTGCTTTATAGTTGGTGTCTCATGGTATTCCACCTCCTGTGACAGTCTTGTGGCCACATGAGGAGGGTGTCTGGACCCAGGGCACTACAAAATTGTGCAGGCTTATGCTCCAGCCATTGGCACCTCCTTCATTGTGCAGTGTATGTTAGTAGTAGGCCTGTACGTTGGCCTTAGCCCCTCTTTCCATGTGCAGTCTTTATCAGAAGTAGCCCTGTATACCTGCTTCTTCGTGATCTCTATAATTTTAGTAGTAGACATGAGCTCTTCCTTTGGACGTTGCCTGGATGTGCAGCCTATTATGTTAGCATTAGGCCTGACTCTACTCATAGCCTCTCCTTCCATTTGCAGGCTAGAAAGAACCTTGGATGGCAAATGAGTAAAATGAAGGATATAACTCTTATACATCCACACAGTCAGGGAGAGCTCATGGAGAAAGGCCAGCTACCATAACAAACATGAGTTTAGACTGAAGGAGGAAATCCACAAAAACACACCACATTTTACTGGAGGGCATTTTTACCTTGGAAACGGACGATGGTCTAAGTACGTTGAGGATGTCTTCTATAACCTGGACATTTCATCTGTGTGTAACAATAGCAAATAAACTCCCAGAAATGTTGATTTCTAGCTTCTACTCTAACAGACTAGACAGGATGAGCAGAAGGAGCAGCAACAAAATAACTGTAATTTCAACACCTTTCCGTCCACTAAGAGTTCATTTCCTGCACAACAGTCTCCACTGTCCTAAAGCAGCTACCAAAGAGCACAATAGTGATGAAGATATATCAGTTTAAGATTCATTACTCTAACGCTGAAGGTCAATTACAAGGTTATTACAATTGTGCAGCTGTGAGCTTGAAAGAGCTTTGTACTTGAAAATAATTTATTGCTGAGGAACTTCATTAATCATTAAAGGAGGCTGCCACCTTTTACTGCATCCTAATTTGTGGCGGCTTATCAACACTTTTTTCTTTCTGCTTAATTTATTTACACATAGATAAATAGATGTGAAAGGCACTATATAAAATAAATAGTCACAAAATATACTACATAGTGAAAGAAAAAGGAAAAATAAAGGAGGAGATATACTGTATATGAAAAGCAACATATAAAACTAACACTGCCACTAAAATCTATCAGGATAGATGGATAGATAGAACGAACGAACGAACGAACTTTATTTGTCCACAAGTCAATAATACCAAGTCAAGAGATGAAAAGAAGAATATGAAATGAGTGGAATCAAAACCCAGAAAATCAAGTCAAACAGATTTATAAACCCAAAATATTATCAAAATCAAAGTTAGAACAAGGTCATAAGTTTCTTTCAAAAAACAGGACAGTAACCTGAAACCCTATAAACTGCAATTAGAGAAATCTAACTTGGACATGTTATGGTGTTATAAACCATAGCACTGGCTGGAGTAATGTTTATGGCGTGATGGCTTATCCGTTGGAATCAATGGACCACTTGTCATCCAAGTTTGTGGATACAGCCTCAAGTGCTTTTACATGATTATTGGTCGCTCTAGCTGTTAAAGACAGGTAATAGGATTATTTAATAAAATTTGCCATCGCTTGCCCTATGTGTATATCTCCTCTGTATTGGTGTGTCTGAACCTCTCTTGACAGGAACTCCCTCTGTCGACTCTTCCTGTAACATCCCGAACTTTTTTCCCCACACTTTGGTCATACTTCTTCACTGAAAGTTCAGTTTCTGAAATACCTCACCTTTTGTCTCTCTGCTCAATGGACCACATTTGTCATGATTCCTTGTCCCTATCATCTGGATTTTTTTTTTCAAAATTTTGCATGTACAGGTTTTCTACTTTAGGTCTTTGAATATTTTTATTGTCAAGGTGGTTGTGTCATTGATTGTGTCATATATATATATATATATATATATATATTGTGGCAGATGGCCAGGGCCCTTGCCTGGCCAGGATGCCCAAGGTCTGGAAGGACCGAGGGAAAGAGGATTGTCGGGACAGTTTCTTCCCCGGGCCGATATTGGCAGCCCCCTTGGTTTCCAGTGGGGTGCATGGACCTTTCCTGGGCCTTATTTGGTTACGCTTCCACCACACCCAGAAGTGTGGCTGGAAGAAGCTCATTAGGCACCTGGAGTCCATCTATGTGCCCTATAAAAAGGAGCCGCCTCACTCCATAAGTGGCTAGAGTCGGGAGGAGAGGACAAAGCTTGAAGAGGAGTGGAGGGAGAAGGATCGGTGACAAGAAGGAACTGAATGGTGTTGGTGTTTTGCGTTGTGTTTACTGGTATTGTGGACTGGTAAAACTGTAAATAAATGTGTGGAGTTTGGCAAAATCTGTCTCCTGCCTGTCTGTGTCTGGGTTAGGGTGGTGGTACGCCCCCTAGTGGCTCACAATATATATATATATATATATATAAAGAGAGTGATCATGTGAGGAATAACAAATCCAAAATGGTAAATGTTGGGGTGCCAACCTGGTCATACCCATTTAATCCAGTCAAACAAAAGCAAAGCAAGCACTCTTTGACTCAAAAAAGAAATCAAAGTGAACAAAAACAGAAAGAAGTAAGGGCTCAAGGGATCTGTTCCTCCTTTGAAGGTCACTATATAGGATCTCCATCTGCGATGTGCTCTGATCACAGAGTGACACCTCCTTCCAGTGACCCCATCATTTATAGGTGGAAGACCAGATGGGGCGGAGTTAGCAGCTGGATGCTTCTATTCACTATTCCATTCTAGGATGGATTCTTGCTTCTTGCTCTTTGCAGCTGGGATAGGCTCATGCCCCTGTATATATATATATATATATATATATATATATATATATGCACAGATGTTGATCATGATTTGAAAAATAAATTCTGAAGAAGAGCAAAAACATGGATGTATTTTATATATTTGTATATCTAAAAAAAACTAAATTAGTTTGATCAAAATGCTTCTTTCGGGTTTTTTCATCTCAATCCTGAATGTTAAAGAAAATGCTTACACTTCATATTGTAAATGTGTTGCACTCCAGTGCCTGCCTCAATGTGTATTTTTCACCCTTAACCCAACCAAGAAAGAAAATAAATAAAAATAGCAGAGAAGGTCTGCCATAAAAAGTTAGAAATTCATTTCCCCATCAGCGTAGGCTTGGCAGAGCTTTGAAATTGCTTACATGCAATGCAATTGTACGGCAATAAATTGTCTCAAGATGCAAGAGAAGCCTGACCTTCGTCATTGCCAAGAAAAGGCACCAGGCTATCGCAAAGTTTTGGCTTCTCAGTGGGTTTAAAAGGTTGAGAGGAACCCCATGTTAATGGTCCCCCATGGAGGAGGGGGAGGTGAAAGGTGGACGGACGACTCGGCTCACAAAAAAATAAAAAAAGCGCAGTGTGGCTGACAGGTGTTTTCCATGGAGGAGTGGGCCAGGGTTTTTTGTTTTCCTGCATTGTTCCAAATAATACTCGGTGCCACCAAAGTGTTAATGGAGTCTGGAGGCAAGTAAAGAAGTGCAGAGGTCACTTGTCACCCTTTAAAATGCAAAGAGGGCCAGCCTACTGTTGCAGTGGGGACCATGATGAAAAATTCACTTATGAACACTATGTTTGTTGCTAACTGTAACACAGGCATTTGCAAATCAACAGAGTAAAACTTGTTACTATTCTGGAAAGGAGGATGATGGAAAACCTCACACTTCTCCTTCAGTTTAAATGCCTGCGTGCCTTTTTCTTTTTTTTTTTTTTTTTGCATTTTGCAGCAAACAGCATGCACATTAATCAAGTCTCCCTTTGGCGTCCTTGTTATATCTCTCATAAACAGGCCGATCATCAATAATCCTTAGCCTCGTTGATCTGAAATTATTTTCCCCAGTTAAAGCAGAATGCTTTGCAGCGGAGGTTTAGTTGAAGTATTTACGCCTACGAGAGAGGAGTGTATGTCTGTAAATAGCTACTGACACTCGGGGGGTCAGTCCATTAATCTCAGGCAGATAAATCTCTCGTTTTGCGTCCGCTGCAGATTTCGCAATAGAGACTTGAACTGTTCAGGTGATGTGAGCACTCCAGGCTTAGGGAAAAAAAAAACCCTTGGATAAAAATTTAAAGGGACATTCATTTTTATACTTGAAATTTTACTTGCCGAGTTTCAGATGGTCAAGAATTGTGATCTAGTGAAGGGTCTGGTAGACTGGACACCCTTCATGGTAAATCAGACTAAAGAGAAACTGCAAGAATATGACCTTCATATTGAACATGATGATCGGCTCTGTATTAAATCACAAGTCCTGTTCTTCACTATTTGTTGTGCCCTCGAATAAATCCTGCTGTGGGCAAATGCATTATACACATAAAAAAGGATTATAGAGTTAATACTATCATATGTGTAGAGCACAGAGAAATTCTTACTTGTATGTGCTAATTAATAAGCAACACGTCACCAGTATAAATTTTAACAAATGCATTGTACATACTATACTCTTACACGTTGTCACAAATGTATGCCTGAGGATCACCAACCAAGCACTTCCCACGTATGTGATACCACCCCAGGCTGAGAGGAGACACTGCTGCTTGCTGTGTTATTATTTTCTTTCTCCACAGTTCCTAGAAGCTGCCCATTGAGGACAATTGACCCTACCCCTTCTGCTACCTAAACTTCAGAAGGTTGACCGCCTGGAAGGAGGCGTCACTCAATAGAGAGATGACCTGAGCAATGGAGCTCCATATCCACCACCCAACGGCAGATCTGGATTAGTTACAACTACTCTTCTTATGTGGCAACGGTGTTTGTTTTGATTCTTAATGCCATTGGGCATTGTTTTTGTTAAGAGATTGAAAGTACATGGGGAGAGCCAAGTTGGCACCCAAAAATTTACTATGTTGTTAGACTCTTCACTTCCTCAGACAACCACAATGTTTGAAAATGTAATTTAATTTTTAAAATTAAAGGAACACTTTTTTTATTCAGAGTATAGCATCAAGTCAATGAAACTTCTGGGATATCGATCTGGTCAGTTAAGTAGAAGCCACATGAGGCCAGGCATTGTTGTGCACCAGGAGGAACCTAGGACCCACTGCACCAGCACAGGGTTTGACAAGGGGTCCAAGGATTTCATCCTGATACCTAATGGCAGTAAAGGTGCTGTTGTCTAGCCTGTAGAGGTCTGTGTGTCCCTCCATGGATATGCCTCCCCAGACCATCACTGATCCAGCACCAAGCCGGTCATGCTGAACGATGTTACAGGCAGCATAACGTTCTCCATGGCTTTTCCAGACCCTTTCACGTCTGTCACATGTGCTCAGTGTGAACCTGCTCTCATCTGTGAAAACCTCAGGGCAACAGTGGTGGACCTGCCAATTCTGGTATTCTATGGCAAATGCCAATCAAGCTCCATGGTGACGGGCAGTGAGCCCAGGGCCCACTAGAGGACATCGGGCCCTTAGGCCACCCTCATGAAGTCTGTTTCTGATTGTTTGGTCAGAGACATTCACACCAGTGGCCTGCCTGCTGGAGGTCATTTTGTAGGCTCTGGCAGTGCTCATCCTGTTCCTCCTTGCCCAAAGGAGCAGCTACCGGTGGGTCCTGCTGATGGGTTAAGGACTTTCTACAGCTCTGTTCAGCTGTCCTAGAGTAACTGCCTGTCTCCTGGAATCTCCTCCATGCCCTTGAGATTTTGGTGGGAGACACAGCAAACCTTCTGGCAATGGTAAGTATTGATGTGCAATCCTGGAGAAGTTGGACTACCTGTGCAACCTCTGCAGGGTCCAGGTATCACCTCTTGCTACCAGTAGTGACACTGACCGTAGCCAAATGCAAAACGAGTGAGTGAAAAAACAGTCAGAAAAGATGAGGTAGGAAAAATGTCAGTGGCCTCCACCTGTTACACCATTCCTGTTTTGTGGGTCGTCTCATTGTTGCCCCTCTAGTGCACCTTTTGTTAATTTCATTAACACCAAAGCAGCTAAAACTAATTAACAACCCCCTCTGCTACTTAACTGACCAGATCAATATCCCAGAAGTTTCATTGACTTGATGCTAAACTCTGATTAAAAAGTGTTCCTTTAATAAACCCAGAATTAAATTAAGCGTGTTTGAGAAAGTTCTGTTATGGTATAAATATGTGATATATATTTTAAGAGTGGGTGAGAACTGACCCTTCAGCTCAACAAATCTTACCAATCCTGTCCACCTAATTCCTCCAAAATAATGTCAAGTCAAGTTACCAAACTGCTTGGTAACTTATTCTGTGAATGTGACTCTTTTGTGAAGAATTCTGACATTTGTGCAACATTTGCCCCTCATGGGTTTTCTAACTGTGTTTGTGTTCTTGTTGAAGAATTTATCCACATAGGAAAAACTGTTCTAATTCCCTTTATAATTTTAAATACTTCGATCTATTCACCTCTTCATCTCCATTTGGTTTAGCTGCTCATACCTCTCAGTCCTGAAAAAAGCCTAGTTGCCCATCTCTGGGTGCTCTGTAATGCTGCTATGTCCTTTTTATAATCTAAACTGCACACAGTACTCCAGGTGACACCTCACTAGGGCATCACATATGTTAAATATAACCTCCCTTTACTTGTACTTCACACATTGTGATATATAACCTGACATTCTGTTATCCTTCTTGATCCCCTCCGTACACTGTGGATGTAGACAGTGATGAGTCCACTAGAACTTCTTGGTCCTTCTCATAAGGGGTACTTTCAGATTTCAGACCTCCCATTGCATATTCAAAGCAAACATTTCTGTTTCCTGTGTGAAATGCCCTACATTTACTTATATTAAATTTCATCTACCCAGGCCTGTATGCCATCCAGGTTCCTTTGTAACATTTAAACTGATTCTATTTTATCTGGCTATCCACCGAGTTTAGTATCATCTGTAAACTTAATCAGTTTATTTATTATATTCCTAAACAGATCAGTTATTCATATTAAATAGAACAGTGGACGCCACTTTTAACATAATGTAATTTTGAAAATATTCCTTACACCATAACCCTTTGTTCTCAATGTTTAAGTCACTTTGTTGTCATCCAAACACATACCTTGAATTCCTACTTTTTTGTTTTAATTACTAACCTCTCATGATGGACCTTATTAAAAACCTTCTGAAAGTTAAGATAATTAATATCATTTGCTCCTCTCTCATTGCCTCCTTTTGTTACTTCCTCATAGAATTCCAGCATATAAGTGAAAGGTTACATACGTGTGTCAGAGGGTCACTCTCTGGGCACATCTAAGGTACATAATACCACCCTGGGGTGGGAATGGGTGGAAGAGCTATTCATGTCCTCTTCCCTTCCCTCCACAGTTCCGAGAAGATGCCCAATGAGGCAGGTGACTTCGCCCCTCTGGTCCAACGCCTATAATGTTCCGAGGCCACCAGAAAGAGGTGTCATTCTATGATCAGGGCACCTAACCTTAGAGCTCCTAACCTTGTGACCTATCACCATGAAAAACCTTCACTTAAGCCCTAAGAGGTGATCTGCATTTGCTTGGACTTCATTTGTTTTGTTTATTTTGTCTGCATGCAAAGAGCTTTTGAGAATTAAACAGGGAAAACCAGGTTGGTGCCCGAACATTTATTCTCTCCAGCGTGTCATTCCTCATTCAACCACAACATATTATGATTGTTGTCTTAACAGTGACAATAGCTGACCTTTCCTCTAATTTCATTCCTTTTCCTTTACACCCAGCAGCATTTGGTCCATCAAAGAGTTCAGACAGACAGCAACCAGGTATGAGAAACTCAGGCTCCGAATCCATGAGGCAGCAGCACTAACCACTGTGCCACTTTGTGGACCTAACAAGCAGAGATGTTATTTCACATGTTACAGAGCAAAGAAGAATATGGCAGGGTGCCTCGAGAGGAGTTGTGGTATTGTATGAGGAAGTCGGGAGTGGCAGAGAAGTACGTAAGATTTGTACAAGATATGTACGAGGGAAGTGTTACCGTGGTGAGGTCTGCGATAGGAGTGACGGATGCATTCAAGGTGGAGGTGGGATTACATCAGGGATCGGCTCTGAGCCCTTTCTTATTTGCAATGGTGATGTACAGGTTGACAGACGAGATTAGACAGGAGTCCCCGTGGACTATGATGTTTGCTGATGACATTGTGATCTGTAGCGATAGTAGGGAGCAGGTTGAGGTGACCCTGGAGAGGTGGAGATATGCTCTAGAGAGGAGAGAAATGAAGGTCAGTAACAACAAGACAGAATACATGTGTGTAAATGAGAGGGAGGTCAGTGGAATGGTGAGGATGCAAGGAGTAGAGGTGACGAAGGTGGATGAGTTTAAATATTTGGATCAACAGTACAGAGTAATGAGGATTGTGGAAGAGAGGTGAAAAAGAGAGTGCAGGCAGGGTGGAATGAGTGGAGAAGAGTGTCAGGAGTGATTTGTGACAGATGGATATCAGCAAGAGTGAAAGGGAAGGTCTACAGGACGGTAGTGAGACCAGCTATGTTATATGGGTTGGAGACGGTGGCAGTGACCAGAAAGCAGGAGACAGAGCTGGAGGTAGCAGAGTTAAATATGCTAAGATTTGCACTGGTTGTGACTAGGATGGATAGGATTAGAAATGAGTACATTTAGAGGGTTAGCTCATGTTGGACAGTTGGGAGACAAAGTCAGAGAGCCGAGATTGTGTTGGTTTGGACATGTGCAGAGGAGAGATGCTGGGTATATTGGGAGAAGGATGCTAAGAATAGAGCTGCCAGACAAGAGATAAAGAGGAAGGCCTAAGAGAAGGTTTATGAATGTGGTGAGAGAGGACATGCGGGTGATGCGTGTGACAGAATAAGATGCAGAGGACAGAAAGATATGGAAGAAGATGATCTGCTGTGGTGACCCCTAATGGGAGCAGCTGAATGAAGAAGAAGAAGAAGAAGACAGAGCAAAGAGGAAGGCTTTTCTATTCCTTCAGCTTTTACTGAACATTTGCTTCATTTGCTCTATTAAAATGCTATAATATAGAAGTCATTTTTAATTTATAATCTATTGCTATTAGACGCGTTATAACATTTTTGGTACCACTGATTTGCCAGTTTTGTTCACATGAACATAAGGGGCTCACTGGCTTTGTAGGCTGACCTTCATTTGAAACTAACAGTGAAAATGTATTGATTTTAATTTAATTGCAAAGCCAACACAGCCCAACTAAATTTAACTGACTTATTTCCTGTCATATACACATTGAGGGGTTTTGTCTCAATCAATAGCTTTATTTTATTGACAACTTTTACAATTTAAATCATTTTTAGTGTTTTCAGTTTTACAAGTCATGCTAAATCTTCTTTTGTGAACTCTCCAGCCCTCTTGGAGGTTAACTTTGCAGACTTTATGTAGCAACATATATTGCTTTCTGTTTCATTTATGGCAGAATTGGTTCATTCGATAATGTATCTCGAAATAAAAGAACACCATCACGTACATTCACACAAAGTCGAAATGTTACAGTTAATCAAACAAATAGGAGGCCTCACAGCAAAAAAGACCATAGGTCGCTATTTACTCTCTAGTGTTTGGTACAAGCCTTTACAATTTGGTTCATCATGAAAGCAAGCCAGTCCAATAACTCATAGCGCGATTCACCATAGGCACTTATAGCCAAGGTCACAAGGTCACACCCAGACCACTGTGTAAAGCAGAGATGTTTTCTTCCTGGGAAATGGTCCTGAGCTGCCTTTTGATTGTTTAGGTGATAGATACAGTTATATGATTCCTATTGAGGAAATAATATCAGGCTTGATGGAAAGCGATATTTAATTCTGTCAGTCAGAGTGCAAAACAGCACACTTGTCATGTGGTCGGGGCAGAGTCTCGGAGGCGCACAGCTCCAGGCTAGGAGTTTATAGTGCAATGATTAGCTGTCGATAGGCACTAAGCTGACTTCAAGTTCACAAAGAAAGCAGGTTTACGAGAAAATGATAAACGGTAATTGACATTCCTGTTTCATAGTAATTTAACAGCAGATATCTTAATTCCAATGAAAAAGGCAAAACTGTTTGGAGTGCTGGGCTTTCATTCCAGGAAGTGTGGAGTTTGCATCTTCTCTATGTTTAAATTAAGGATAAGAAAATAAGGTATTTTTTCAGTGTGGCTATGATCAAGGGATGTGAAATGTTCTACAACAGGCTTTGCAAGGTTTTTGGTCTTAATAAGTTCCCTGAAACGGTCTGCTAGCCATCTCCATTTTTCACCTACCTATATGTTGATGGCTGGACCCTTCCTACAAGAAATGCACTAAATTAGATTTTTAGGCTGGCATGTCAATTGTTAAATATTGAATTTACCAGAGATATCAGATACAAGGGTATTGTTGATTACATATGTGCAAGAGACACGGCAGCTCCTGTTACAGCTCAAAGTGCCCAGTAAGACATGTGGCTCTCCTCTGTGAAGTAAGCTGTGGATGAGAAGTTTGCACAGGTTAGGTGGTCCATTGAAGGAGATCAAGGGAGGGTGGAAGGATCTGTTTGCAAAATGGGGAAATATTGTTTGATCGCCCGTTGGAGAGATAGAGTGTTAGGTTGGATTGGGACAGGGTTTCGTTTTTTGAGGTTCCTCTCAGAAGGTCTGCTCCTGACTTGATTGAGGTCCCTGTCCACAAAAACTGAAGGGTGTTCTCTGTCAATGCAGAAACTCATCATTCTGAGTGCTTAATTACAGAAATTAACCTCATCACTGCAGAGATGATAGAATCCAAGGAACAGTGAAAGACGTAGAGAGCTGTTAGTATGCCAGGGATAGAAGAAGCTGTAGACAACATAAATGTGTGAGTCATTTGATGTGTAATAGATAGATGTTTTAAATCCTGGAAAGCTGACAGAAAGACTGATATCTAAAAAAAAGTAGATTTGAGATAGAAACTTCGACTGCAAACCCAAAAGATGGACAGAAAATAGTAAATCATTAATGAATACCTGTAGCTGGTTTCTCAAGCAAAAGATAGCACCAACTCAATCTTCAATACCTTTTGTACAGGTCAAAAACAAAGCCTAGTTAGATAGAAAAGAAAAACTCTTCAGCCTATCCAACAAAGAATTTGCTATAGCCCACTAGAACAGTTCTTCCAGTCTGATGGGTTGTTATTACTGTTATTATGTTTTTTATGTTATTATTAGTGTTATTAGTGTTTTCTGTATTTTATTAGTGTTAATATTTTTTATGTGTGAAATCATTTTCTTTTACGTTCCTTGTACTTTGTGGGTGGTACCCCAGGAGGCGGGGTCATCCTGACCTCACCACTCCAAAGCCCCTCCCTGGCTATTTAATTCGATGCTCAGGAACTAGAGATCATTTTGTTCTTTGTGAAGGTCAGTCAGTATTGCTATTTCTGTTTGGATTTTTTGTCTTTTTTGTGAAATTTTTGCCTGTTTTTATTGGATTGTGATTGGGACTAATTTGCCGTAGATAGCCTTTTAGGTAAGTCCTTTTGTCATTTTTTCTGCTCTGATGACCATTTTAGCCTAAATATCTATTTTTTGCATTTTTGTTAAAAAGCCCAGGGTTGACAATTATCCTCCCTTTTGTTTGGGCATGTCAAGACATTTCATGTTATTTTACCAGATCCACATTTTTGGGGCCTGCTCCAGCTGAAGCCAACAGGTTAATGTTTAGGGCCTGGTTTAGATAAAATGAGCCCCTTCTGAGCTGCTTAGTGAAGATCCTGCCCTATGTCTTGAATTATTTTTGGATACATCACCCCCATTCTGTCTTTGTGAAGACTCTGATTTATGACAGTGTGATGCACAAACTAAACACAGTCTAAATAACATAACATACACACCTCTGGGAGTAACCAGCAGTAGAGAAAACAAACACAAATGTGAAGAGACCTGGGCAGAGACATAGGCCACCGAACAGTACCAAATACTGATAGATAGATAGATAGATAGATAGATAGATAGATAGATAGATAGATAGATAGATAGATAGATAGATAGATAGATAGATAGATACTTTATTAATCCCAATGGGAAATTCACAACTGGGCTACTTTCATTAGTTTTATACGTAGTTCATCCAACATTCAGTGTTTCTATTGAAATAGACTGTGAAGTTACTTGAGCAGCAGAGATGAAGTGTCATTACAATCTGGGGTGTCACAAAGGGATCACAGTTGAATTGTTAAATACACACCAGCAGGAACTAGAAGGCACATAACATAGTGCCACTGCCACAGCTCTCCAGCAGACAAGAACATGCAATGTGCTGCTATGTAAACCACAGCTGACTACTCACACCATAATAATGCTTGAGGTGAGCCCCAAACAAGCAGACTCAGTGGCAGGATTAGCAAGGTTTAAGTAATTAATTAAACAAGTCCGTAACCCAAGAGGCACAATCCAACAGATGGGTTGTTGTCTAAAACATAGGAAAGCAGAAAAAAAATGTGATGTTCAGCAGGCAAGAGTTTGTGATATGGAACAAAGCAAAAACCAGAACACAAGACAAGGATTAAAATCCAAAGTAAAAAGTAAAAAAAAAGCTCATTGGTCTAAAATAAGAAAAGAGAATCCAAAAAATCAGGGACACTCAAGGAGGTGTGATATAAAGTACAATGCTACAACAAAGCATCATCTGAGCTCCTCCAGTTTGTGTCGCTTGTACCTTCATCACATGACTCCTGCACAATATACGTTGCATAGCAACAGACAAGGGTGGGAGGAACCAAGGGAAATGATATACACATGACTGGCAAGAAATCACGGGGACCCTGACTGGAAACTCGAGGCCTCTCAGGCTGTAATCAGCAGCTATTGAGCTAAAGGGAACTCCTGCTGCCCAAGTAAGTGAATGGACTTCTGACTTCTAATGCAACTGCAAGGGTGGCATGTAGCAAAGTGGCAGTCTCTCTCTCTCTTTCTCTTAGCCTCGCTGCCCCTACCCCACTACCACTGTTGGGGTAGTTAAGTGCTGCCAGGAGGTTGCTCACCTGTACCAGGGGAGTTCTGCCTCACCTGAAAATGCTTCTTGGCAATTTTGTTATGCAGGAAGATCTCCCAGGTCCAGGTTGAAAAGGAGCAGCTATTTCTACTCTGAATGAGTTAGAATTGGGAAACGAGGATGGCAACATTTGCCTAGGAAGGAGTTGAGGAGAAAAGAAAAAGAATTGTGTTGTGTATTGTGGGAGAAGAAGAAGAAGAAGAAGAAGAAGAAGAAGAAGAAGAAGAAGAAGAAGAAGAAGAAGAAGAAGAAGAAGAAGAAGAAGAAGAAGAAGAAGAAGACTGTTTAAGGTATTATCTTTAAAATGAACAGGACAGCTTCGGTGAAGTTGTCGGAGTTTGATGATTTGAGATACATCCTAGTGGTCACGATAGATAGATAGATAGATAGATAGATAGATAGATAGATAGATAGATAGATAGATAGATAGATAGATAGATAGATAGATAGATAGATAGATAGATAGATAGATACTTTATTAATCCCAAGGGGAAATTCACAATGTGAATAACACATTGTGTTATGTGCCATGTGTATTGTTGCTGGTTCCCCAAAAGGTGGTGCCTCCTGTTCTTTACCACGAGGGACTGCTGTCAGCTTTATAAAAGCGGGGCAACCCAAAGTCCCTTGCAGTTCATTATGAATATGCTCATGGTGTGATGAGGTCTCCTTAGTTATTACTGTGATTGTATGTGATTTTGTGGATATTCTGAACCTGTGCCTTGGTTTTTGACATCACCTTAGATTTTGTATTGAGATTTTGTTTGTCTTGGATTGCCTTTGCCTTTTCAAGGAATTCTTTTTTGCCTTTTGTGCCCCACTGAGCTTCTTTTTGTTACAGAACATTTTTGTGAAGAATAAATCTTTTTATTTATAAACAATCTGTGTTCGCCCTTGTTACTAGCTGGGCTTGACATTTTTCCTTCTAGCGGGAATTTTTGGGCAATTTTTTGGGAGTTTTAAGTTCAAAACAGTTTTGTTTTGTCATTTGCAATTGTGTTCTTTAATTTAACGTACTATATATATTTCTAATGTGCTGCAAATATATAGGTATATTCACTCATACATATATAATAGTATAGATATATTTTGTTTATTTAATATTTAAAGTAATTGATTTTCAGAACAGAAAACATTTTAAAGTGGATGCCATTGTTCATTTTACCAGTGAAAAGATACCCATTTAAAATGTGATAGTGAAAGGACATTCTTTAACCAACGCATACATAACCATAAATGTAATTTGTCGGCTTTTATTTCCTTGTCTGTTTCTATTAACTACCGATCTAAGCTGTCATCTCTAAGTGAGTTATTGGCTATGACCAACTAGAAGATCAGGCAACTGCACAGACTTACAGACAGACAGACGTGCTCCAAAGACAGAAAAGCAAGAGTCACAAAAAAGCAACAAAAGCAACTAAATTTAAAGAACTAAATCTAAAAGGTAACTCTGCTCTCTTCCGTAATGTTAGATAATAACTGGTATCAATCAAACTAATAACACACCAGAATATTATTCCTTTGGGCAGACCACAGAGAGCTCGAGTGCCACTCTTGTTATGTTAACAGTTGATTTATTTCTTGATTTTATCTGTCTATTGAATGCAATTACAAGTTGTTTGGAAAAAGACCAAAATTCTCAGCTGCAAGACATCCCTTTAGGATGCGGCAAGAGCACTCCAAAAAGTCCCACCCCTTGCATTTGGAAATCCTCTGCGCTACTGAGAGATCCTTATTGACACTTTTTCCACTTGATGTTTTTATAAACGCTGTTAGCAGCCCAATGGTAATTTTAACTGATGGTCATTGAGAACTAAGCATCCTTTCAGCAGGTTCCTTAGCCTACTTTTCCTTATTTATGGTTGTGGGGATTTAAAAAATATTATTATCGCACAATGGATATGGGGAATAGTCTTGTCCTTTTGGGGACACTCTACTCCATTTTAGACTGTAGTTGCTCATCCCCCAACCGGTCCAATTAAATGCAGTTTATCAACTGTACAAAATCACAATTGAGAAAGGGAAAAGAAGAAACATTATACAGGAAGGACCCCATTCAAAAATGAGCACAAATCCCAGGCACTACAAGGTGGTAAGTCAATGCCATCATTGCCTTCCACAAAAATGACAAAACTTAGCATTTTAATTTGTTCTGGTGCCTTTGAACCCGATTCAATTTAATTCAGCTCAATTTATTATCACATTAGCTTACAGTGTGATGAAATGTATTTGTATAAGTGTCACTGTTGCTGAAACATGCAGCAACCACACAGTAAATTACTAAATGTTAATAAAAAACAACATATACTGTATCAATAATGATATAGCTGTACAAAAAAATAAACAGCAATATAAACATGCAACATACAGTATATCAGACAGAACAATTAAATATTGTGTTACAGCCACCGCATTTTTATGTGTATATATGGTATGAGTTTTTTGTTGTTTTTGTTAATTATGAATGGTTATTTGTCTTATATGTATGTTTTTTTTCTGTTATTTGGTTAAATATACACCATGTTTTTAAATGTCAGCATGTTCCTTGTGTTTTGTGGGTGGAGTTTCAAGAGGCTGGGCCACAGTGCTACTTGTGCTGTGTTCCAGTTGAATGGGAACTTCCCAGCTCCTAGCTGGAATTTTCAACTGGTATAAACCCTTAAGTCAGAGTTCCAACTTGGAAACTCGGGACTGGTCTGTCAAGTCTGAGTTTGTCTGACTTCAGATCGTGACATCAATCTAAAATGGCAATGTACACTTCAAACTTTAGTGAAAGTTGCAGTGTTACACTGTTTATTAGCACTTCTGTCTCTTTGTGTCTCATTAAATCATTTGCACAGGCAGTGCAGTAGAACCTCTGGTCGCGAACGTTTCCGAACACGTACAAATCGGTTTACGATCAAAAAGTTTGCCAAAATTTTGCATCTGTTCAGGACCACATGCTCTGGTGGCGAACAAAATCACTGGCGGCCAGTTTCCCTACGCTCGTTCGTACGCGCCAATGATTTCTCATTCTCCGTTTCCCATTTTCTTTTGTTTGCGTGTACAGGACCTAACAAAGCAGCTGATGTTGCAAAAGGAGTTACAATGTTAACCAAGCAGCCTCAAGTGCTGGAAGAGGTGGAAAAACTGTTGCTAGTGTGGTTGAATGAGAAGCAACTTGCAGGAGATAGGATAAGCGAGGCGATCATATGCGAGAAAGCCAGGAAGATTCATGGTGATTTGCTGAAAAAAAATCCTTCGAGTGGTGAAGGTGAGGAATTTAAAGCCAGTAGAGGATGGTTTGAAAAGTTTTGCAAGAGAAGTGGCATTTAATTTTTTTTCCCTGTGCTTAAAACTCATAAAAATGTGTTTACAGCGAGCGGTTCGTAAGGGTCTAGCAGAACTCTTACAATGTTAGTTTTCTCTGTTGTTGAAAGTTTTCTCAGTGTTATTCAATGTTATAATTAACTATTTTTGTGCTTAAAAAATATATATTTACATACAGTTCATACGGTCTGGAACAGATTAATTGTATTTACATACAATCTTATGGGGAAATTACGTTCGGGTCGTGACCAAATCGGGTTGCTTCTAGAGTTTTGGAACAAATTACGGTCCTTGGATATGCAAAATTCCATGTAATGTGTTGCTATGAACTGTTATTTATTCTGATGGAGCATGAACAAGTAAGGTTTTCCTGGATGCGTCCATATTGGCTTTCCAAATGCTTTACTGGAATGCGATCAACTTGAGTATGACGTCATTCCGAGCTCTGACATCCAATTTCCAAGGTAAATGGAGCGCAGCATTAGTCCTCCCTCAGCCTTAATAAGAGGTCCAAGTGAGTGACTCAGCAGGTGGATTATTTTGTGGTTTTAAAGTTTCTTGTGAGTTTGGCATTTTCATTGATTTTACTTTTTGTTATTGATTTAAGGATTATGTATTTGGGACTTGTTGGCTTCAGATTTGCCATAGGACAGTACCTTTCGGCTTCCTTTTTGCACTTCTGAACTTATTTCTGTATTTTGCAATCTTTTTCTGTAATAAATCCTTTTATTCAGAAAGATAACTGTTTTGCCACTTTGTACACAAGCCAAGGCTAAATTGGTCACCGCCCTTTTGTAGGACATTTTGTCATATTTTGTGACTTCTCTTATACAGGTGGAATCCTGTTTTAATAATTCCTGTTCTTCTAATCTGAAGATGGGAGCTAAAGTAGGACGATTGCCTTAGTCGTGGCTCCTAACAGCTCCTATTCTGAATGAAGTCTTGAGACTGTACCTGCCTTCTTTATATAGTAATAAAGTATTTGTAGTTTTCCTTGAAAACTTGGACTCACCTTCCAGTCTCTCGTTCAACTGTGTGACCCAGGCTTGACCATACCTGAATAAAAAAACTGCGCTACTTAAACTGCAAAAAATATTATATTCAAAAATAAGACATTAGATATAACTTTTTTCTTAAAATACAGGCATGAACACAGAATAAAAATGAGACATTAGATTTTTTTTTAATTGAGAAACAGGTATGAATACAGAATGAAAATGAGACATTAGGTGTAACATTTTTTAATAGAAATACAGGTATGAAAATACAGAATGATAACGAGTTGTTAGCGGAAGATGAAGGCATGATTCCAAAATGCTTTCGGCATGTCCTTTTCCTTAATTCCAGAATCAACTTTTTACAGGGTTGTTCATTTTTCTTTCATCATAAACTGTCACTGTTTCTCACTTTTTTTGTTCATGTCAAAGAAAACTTTGAGAAGCGGTATGAAACTCGAACAGTATGGTATCTTTCCACAACACAACTACCCACGGGATGCCTGGTGGAGCTCTGACTTAGAATTTGGCTATGTGTATGTTGTCATGTCTACCCAATCACCAAGCCGACCCAAGGCTGCCTTCTTCGAGAGAACCTGTTGCAGGGTTCCTGAGACATAGCGTGGAAAGTGTAGGAGCGACATTAGGAATTTTTTATATCTTATTATTATTGGTGGTCATTTTTGTTCAAAAAACATTAGTTATCGTGAGATTTACATTTCAGAAATGTGATTCGTTTAACGTGATGTTCTTTGAAGGTTTGTCCGGGTCCATAAAAAGTATTCATTATTCTGAAAATTTTGTTACTTCAGTATTCACTATAATGGGATTTAACTTATATTTTGAGCTTCATGACTTTTTTTTTTTTAGTTTAAGACCTAGCTAGGCCTTGCCTACTGCTGGCAGTCGAAGAAAGCTAGGCTGGTATGAGCTTCTACTGAGTTGGTCTGGAAAAGTTAAAGGCTTTCCTTTTGTAGAGTTTTGGAGGCCTCTCACTGTTTTTGCCATGTCTGTGGTCCCAAGTCATAACACATTTTTTTTTCCTAGCTTGTATCTAATCCTTGTTGTATTTCTGGTTTTGTTAATTCTGAGTTATTATTTTTTCATCCATCCATCCATCCATCCATTATCCAACCCGCTATATCCTAACTACAGGGTCAAGGGGGTCTGCTGGAGCCAATCCCAGCCAACACAGGGCACAAGGCAGGAACCAATCCCGGGCAGGGTGCCAACCCACCGCATTTATTTTTTCATACTTTTATGTTATTCTGTTGTTTCACTTATAATTTGTTATTTATGTTTTATCTTTTTAAATATACTTCTATTCTTTGCACTTTGTGGGTTTATCCCTAGGAAGTGGGGTGACCCTGAAATCACTGGTTTTATAGGTCTGCCAAACAGAAGAAGTTAGCAGCGGTTCACTGAGTTTATTAGAAGTTTGCAGTAATTATTGTTTTCTTTTTCTCTTGGTTTTCTAGTTTTGCAAATTATTCTGCTCATCATGTTAGCTTTTGGTTATATATATTGGAACTTATTATCTTTGAATTTCCTTTTAGGCAACTCCTTTCTTTGGCTACCAAAGCTTTTATGTTTACTTCCTATCATGTCTGTTTTAGCATTTTCTTTCACTGTCTGCTGTTGATTAATGGGTGTTGATGCAGGAGTGCACAGCATCTCTGTTGCAAATGACATTTATTGCATTATATTAAATCACTTTTATACTTGCAACACAAAACATTTGTAAGGATCATCAATAGGCGAAAAAAGTGTGCCACACTTGTGAAAAAGTTTTAGTCCCCTTTAGAATTTTCCCGGCTGTTGCCCCTTATTTTAGATTCCACAAAGTGCTGACTTTAAACTTCCAAGGTGAAAATTATGAACTCTCAACTTTGGGCTTTTTGGTCACGGTCCCTGCTTACAAAAAAAAAAACAAAAAAACAAAAATCCAATGGTCATGTATTTAGCTGAAAAAAAAAACTAAAACAAGAAGAAGCTGATGTGCTTTGGGTAATAGACAAGCTGAACAGCAGGGCCTGATTGGGTTTTTATCATTGATGTTGAGGAGACACAGTAATAAAGATGACTGACCTTAGCAGGGCACACCCACCCTCACTCCTTGGTCACCAATTAAGGTGACTCTTTGGGGTGTACAGTGTGGGGTCAGCATGTTCCTGTAATCTTTTCATATAGAAAAGTACATGATGACTGTCACACTGCAAATGTGATCCTAATTCACAACAAAAGTAATAAAATGAGTAATAAAATGATAAACCTTACCTGTGTCCTAAGTTAAAATACTGAAAACCATAGCCAACAATAAAGTAGAATTTACACAGTATGCAGAACTTGGTCTGATTGTCATTGATCGTCATTCTTTTCTTACTTGTTCATTCATATGTCAATTTCAGTACAGGGCTTGATGGGATTTATTCCATCTGACATGCGGTGACAAATCTGTTGTTCTGTTTGCCTGTGCTCATTCAGAGTTTATAGCTTTGAAAAAATTGCATCCAGTTTGATATTTTAAATTACTTCAATGAATAAACCTTTATTGCCAGGTAACACAATACTCATAATGTGTCTTGGTGTTACAACAATTTAATTATACCATACAATTGACAGTACAATATACAGTTCAGTACATACATACAGTACATACAAACTTACTGAAAGTGCTTAATCTAATGGGGGACTGGAGCCACCACATCATAGGTTGAATCACAAGATGCAACCCTAAGCCAGTACAATATACACTACTAGCTGTCCCCTGCGGCTCCACCTGCATAGTAGTGAAACAGGACAAACTTTAAAAATCATTAAAAAATATTTTTAAAAAGTAATAATTTGTATTGAGAAGAATTTATATTGATAGCTTTCATATATGAGGGCCTCTTGATATACAATATTTTTGATTTTGCTATCAGGAGCAAGAATGTAGCTGTGATCTCATTCACAAAAATGTAAAAAGTTGGCAAGGTATCTCTGGCCAAGCGGAAGGTAGGTATGCTCCAACATCAAACATCGGGACTGTATCTGATCGTGTTCAGCCCACGTGGGGAGAAGAGCAAGTGGCTGTGATATCTCTGCCAATGAGCAGGTACCCTCTAAAACACATGTAGCTCTGATCTCTCTCTCAAAAACGTCAAACGTTATTCTTTAACAATCTCTAGATGATAATGTCTGCTGAACAAACAGGCATCGCTAGCTAAGTGGAGGCAAAGTATGCTTCAGCACGTGATGAGAGGTAGACCGACTCGAATGGAGGCTGGCATGCGAGTGAGGATAGCGCCGCCTGGCTCCCTACTCCTGAGGTCCTGTCTCTGCCTCTCCTCTTGGCCTGCAGCCTATATCTTGGATTTGCGCAAATAAATTGGTGCTGCAACCAAACTATAATAATTAGTGCGATGAGAGAAGTCACAAAATCAACTGGAATGTTCAAGCAAATTATAGAAGGAAACCCAATCTAAATCCATTAAGTAGTTTTCCCCTGAAAAGCGGATAGACATACAGACAGACAGGTGTTGGATTTTATATACAGTACTAGCCGCCCCCCCCGGTTCCTCCCGCATAGTAATGAAACAGGACAGTGAGAAGGGCCCTGTCCAACTCCCCACTCCTGACGTCATGCTTCCCCCTCCCCTCAGCCCACTGCCTCTGTCTTAGATTAGCGCTAACATATCGCTTCTGTAAGTGAACTATGATTCTTAGCGCTATGTGAGAAGTCGCAAAATCAACCGGAATGTTCAAATAAATTATAGAAAAAAATCCAATCTAAATCCGTTAAGTTGGTCTCTCGTGAAAAGACATACAGACAGACATTAGAATTTATATATATATATATATAGAGAGATATAGAGATATGGCCAAAAGTATATGAACATTAAAATTATTAAGTTCAGATGTTTCACCATTAACAGGTTCATAAAATCAAGCACATGGCCATGCAATCTCCATTGACAAACATTGGCAGAAGAAAGGGTCGTACTGAAAAAGCTCAGTGACTATAAATGTGGCACATTCATAGGATGTCAGCTGTACAACAAGTCAGTATGTGAAATATCTGCTCTTCTAGATCTGCCCCAGTCATGAGTAAGTGCTATTAATGTGAAGTAGAAGTGTTGAGGAACGACAACAGCTTAGCCACAAAGTAGTAGACCATGCAGAGCAACATCACCAAGTGCTGAAGCACATAGCACGTAAAATCTCTGATCATCTAAGCCTAAGGCATCACTGACAACACTGACAACACAACTCACAATCTGCCCCTTCAAGCAACATCAGCACATGAACTTTGTGCATCAAGAGCTTCATGAAATGGGTTCCCATTGCCAAGCAAGTGCACACAAGCAAAAGATCATTAAGCACAATGTCAGATATAGGCTTGAGTGGTGTAAATCAGACTGCAGTTGGAGGAGTGGTGACTCATGCTTCACTATCTGGCAGTCTGATGGACCAATCTGAGCTTGTGTATGCTAGGAGAACACTACCTTCTGGAGAGTCTAGTGCCCACTGTAAAGTTTGGTAGATGTGGAGAAACTTTAGTGGCCTGCATAGAACCCTAATTTCAATAATTCTCCACAACTTTAGGATGAATTGGAAAGCCAATTGTCTTGCATTGTCAACGTTTATTAAAATTTTCCTAAAACCTTCTAGCAAGTGCTTGATATCTGGGTTCTGAGGGTTTTGCTATATATTTTTGACTTATTTTTTTAATAATTTTCTCTCTCCAGTTATCAAACCCAACTTTGATTTTTGGTCTGCAGTTCATCTTCTGGTCCATTTTGCTCACCATGTAGTGAGGGCGAGTCTTTGAGTGTGTGGGTTGGTTCCTGGCTTGTTCCTGATGCTGCTGATGTATAATGGAAAAAACAGGCAGAGCAAATGGATTGACTGATTAATGATATGTGTGAACGTGACTGTGATGGACTGGTGTCCCTTCTGAAGCTAATTCCTCAGTTTTGCCCAATGCTGCTGGATATGCCTCAAGACCTTGACATAGAACAGGACAAAGTGAGAGCAGACAATGGAAGGACTGGAAGGATGGAGTGAGGGTGTGTACAGTATGTGACTGTCTCTGGTGGACTGGCATGCCATCCAGGGTTGGTTCCTGTTGATACGGCCAAACTTGATTCCTGGTTCCTGTAACATTGTATTGAATAATTATTCAGTTTTTTTTATTTATACAGCCCCATTAACACGTCATCACAAGGAGCTTTATAGAACAGTATGATATTTAATAATCTAACAAGTATGACAAAGCCTCAGAACAAGCAATAACATATGAAGCACTGGCAGAGCATAGTCTGTTGTTAGGCACTGTGTTGTAATGGTGAAGAAGTGGAATCTTAACCACAGGATACTCTCTTCAGTCTCCACCCTGCACCAGTAGACTCTTAAAAATAAAGGTGTTGGAGTGGTTCTTCAACATGATCCCATAGGGGGACCATTTTTGGTTCCCAAAAGAGCCATCCACAGGAAGGTTTAAGAAAGAGCTTTTATATTTATTTAAATACTAGCTATGTAAGCCTGTGCAGTAAAAAGCCTGAAAGTATTGAAATTGTCAGAATAAAAATTGAAATGTACAGATGTCAGGTAATTGAAAGGAACTGCTCTTGGCGTCTCTCTCTCTTAGGAGGTTTCGTTTTGCCGATGTGCTTGCCTTGCTTGTGCATTAATGGCTAAGCAACTTTGTCTTTCTTCGGAGGTTTCGTTTTGCCGATGTGCTTGCCTCGCTTGTGTATTAGCAGCGGAAGGAAAAGTAAAAGGGATAACGTTTTGCCAACGTGCTTGCATCGCTTCTGCATTAGCGGTTAGCGAGTGACTCTTTCCTTGGAGGTTTCATTTTGCCGATGTGCTTGCCTCGCTTGTGTATTAGCGGCTAAACGAGTTTCTATTTCCTCGGAGTTGGAGCCCTTACCCCGACTCCACCTCTCACTTCCAGGTTGGACAGACAGATACACACACTACCATGAGTAGACATTTTTATTTAAACATTAGCCGTCCCCTGTGCCTCTGCCCACGAAGAATTGAAACAGAACAGTGAGAAGGGCCCTGCCCGGCTCCCTACTGCTAACATCACACTTCCTCTTCCCCTCGTCCACAGCATCTGTCTCAGATTAGCGCGAATATATCTCTCCTGCAAGCGAACTATGATTCTTAGTGTGATGAGAGAAGTCTCAAAATCAACCAGAATGTTCAAGCAAATTATAGAATAAAACCTGATCTAAATCCGTTAAGTAGTACTCTCGTGAAAAGCAGACATACATACAGTCAGACAGACTTTGGATTTTATATATACTGTATACTGTATATAGAGAAGAATCAAGCTACATAGTATAATTAACCATGATTAGATGGTAACAGATTTGTGAAATAGCAATGGGTGCTGATTTTAAAAAGACCTTGCTACATACAATAACACAGGCTCTTTCAGGTTCTCTTAATGACCTGCTAGGTATCCTACCATACATTAAAGATTTCAGCTTTTCTTAACATTTTAGGAAGTTTTTCAAAGCACAAGCAGCCACCTTCATATGCAAAGAAGCCGTCCCAGAAGGAGTTGGTGCTTTGTCAAGCAATAGTTCTACGAAAAAACACATAACCCAGTAAAGAAGCATAAAATGCCATTAAAGAACGATTATCTTTAAGAGTGTACAACAGCTCTGAAAATAGATGTAAAATATTACACAATATTACTATACTTGTATAGTGTTGTACAGTATAAAAAATGAGATATAAAACTGAGATCCTGTCTCTCTGTGGTCATAAAAGATCCCTGGGCATCCATTGAAAAGATTAGGGTGTACTCTGATGTTGTGGCTAAATTGG
Source organism: Erpetoichthys calabaricus (assembly GCF_900747795.2). Classification (NCBI taxonomy): domain Eukaryota; kingdom Metazoa; phylum Chordata; class Cladistia; order Polypteriformes; family Polypteridae; genus Erpetoichthys; species Erpetoichthys calabaricus. Next base: position 312,090,771 of record NC_041395.2, read on the forward strand.
CCATCATAGGTTAGTGCATTATGGCCCCCTAGTCAACCCCTGGCCCTTATTGCCTATCTATCTCTCTCTCTCTCACCCCTTCACCACCTAATAGCTAATGTGTTGTGAGCATAAAAGCACAAGAATGGCTGCCGTGGTATCAACCAAGAGGACGTTACACATTGATGGTGAATGGAGTGGCTCTGCACTGGCTTCATAAAGTGCTTTGAGTAGTGAGAAATGTGCAATATAAATATAACTGCCTAAAGATCCTTCAGATGTTTTTCATTAGGCAAAGGTGCTAAATAATATAAAAGTTGTTTTTTTTAAAGAATAGCTTATATGTAAGTATCAATAAGAGCTATTGTGCATGTAGAACGCATGTTCTGCTAGCATTCCCTGTAGATGGCTGGAGACTGGTGTGTTTGTGCTGCTTAGACAAGCATGTCCTGATAGTGCTCACTATGAAAGGCACTATATAAAATAAACAAATTGCAGAACTGAACATAGCTCTTCTTTACTGGGTAGCCTTCAACTTTAACTATTCAGAATGAGACCACACTTCAGTCTGTCTGAAATATGCAAGACATCCTTTGATAACATCCACTTGTCATCCTCTTCCTCCTCCTCTTTCTTCTTCTTCTACTGATTACTTACCTGGGGATTCATTCCCCCATGCTGTGACTCTGTGATCTCTGAAAGGTCATAAAGACTGTTATTTATTAAAAAGGAAGAAAAAGAAGGGGGAAAAAAAAAATCCGGGGTTGTTTTCTGTGCTGTTGAATGTGTCCTCGTTGGCAGCATGTCTGTTTAACTCCCTGACAGAGAAGCTCATCTGTTCTCTTAGATTCAGGTGATTGGGCGAGTGCCAGTCTGCTATCCCGAGGCTGTGTGATGCCTGTTTGTTTTCCAATATTTCTTCACTTGCAGCTGAAAGGGATTTTTTATTCCTACCCAGGGAAAGCTGTTGCTGTAAAATTAGAAAACAACTGTCAGATTTTGAGCCATGATAAATGTACAGTCTGACTCTAAGCTGCTTGTTATCTTCTGCCCTGCCTGGACAGGGTGATGTGGCTGGCATATAGAAAAGCAAAAAATAAATAAAGAAATAACATCAAATAAAATAAAGAAAACACTCACTGCCTGGAAAGAAAATAAAGCCAAGATTTTCTCCTGATTTTGTTAGCTGTTATATCTGTAAAAGTATGGATCTAATAATAATAATAATAATAATAATAATAATAATAATTAAAAACACACACCAGTTTAAGGAGGATTTGAATACAAATGACACTTTAATCTCACAATCACACAGCTAAAGCATTCCCATTTATAAAGATGTAGGCAGGTTATGTTTAATTTGTAGCGTCTGGGTGAGTGAGTGGGCCCCGTTTTTTTTTTTTCAGCCTTTTGTTTGATCCTGCCGACTTGGGACCCGCGCCCCCTATCGATTCCGAATGTCATGTCGTCCAAGAAACCAGCGGCTTAAGTTAATTGGTCGGTCTCAATTGGCCCGGTGTGTGAGGATTTCCAAGACTGATTTTTCCCTTGTGCCAAATGTTGCGGCTCCAGCGACACTTTTTCACTTTTTTTCCTTCCATATTCACATCAGTTTAACTAAGGAACCAAGTCACTTTTTTGGGGTCTTTTTTCATGATATAAACCATTTCGAATCAGCGATATTCAGACGTGAACTGAGTGCCTTTCGGTCGTTCCTCCGCTCCCCCGCACAATTTAGTAATTCTTAAGTGCACTTCACAAATGGCTTGCGTTGCTTTAATTGTATCATTTGGCAACATCGATTAAAAATACCTTAACAAAGTCATCGGAAAGGCACACATAAAATAAAACCTGATTGATTACAGAATAAATCAAATGATTCCGTGTCAATAAAAGCGGCCGTTCTATACGGTTAAAATGGAGGAATCCTTCGAGATTGCGCAAAGAAAGAAAGAAAGAAAGAAAGTTTTAAAATTTTAAAAACATCTTTCTTTATCAATACTCAACATGTCATTTACAATAGCAAAAGTAAAGCAAACAAAGAAAACCCCAACTCACCCCCCAAAAAAACAACACTTACTTCATATGTTAAAGAAAAAACAATTATCTCCAAGTTTACAAATTGCTTCATGCACACACCATTTTTCCTCAAAATAATTAACATTTTCAGTCATTCCGTAAAATTTATATTCTTAAAACACCCTGGCTTTTACCAGACCATGAAATATTTTGATCATATGTTTGTTTGATTTCACTTTATCTTTTCATGACTTATAAATGGCCAGCTTGGCCTGTCCAATTAGGAAATTACCAATCATACATTCATCTTGATTATACATATTCCCATTAATACCATAAATAAATAACCAGTAAAGAAAGAAAGAAAGAAAGAAAGAAAGAAAGAAAGAAAGAAAGAAAGAAAGGTTCTAAATAATAGATAGGTGAGCATATTAAAAATTATTTGCTAAAAAAACACAACCGGTCAGCCGCACAAAAAGGACTTCTTCGAGAATTAATTTATAGAAAGAAAGAAAGAAAGAAAGAAAGAAAGAAAGAAAGAAAGAAAGAGTTTTGAATTAAACTTTATTAACCAGCAATCAATAAATCATTTACATTATAGTAAGTATAACAAGCAGAGAACAACCCAACCAACCCCAAAATGAAACCAATATCTAATTCATATATCAAATAAGAAAAATCGACTCATTATCCTCAACTCTACAAATGACCTCATGAACACACCATCTCTCCGCAAAAGAATTTACATCTGTGGTCATTTCGTGGAATTTATATTCTAAGTACACTCTGGCTTTCACAAGTCTAGCTGAAATATTTCTCTCATGTCAATTTGCTTATTTGCCTTTCTCTTTTCTCGACATATGAACAGCCAGCTTGGCCTGTCTAATGAGAAAATTCCCAATTCGATATTCTTCTTCATCATTATTTCCCGTAACACCGTAAATAAATACACAATCATTAAAAGGCAAGTTAAGAACACTAAAAGCAGAGTTAAGAATATTTATGCATCCATCCATTTTCCAACCCGCTGAATCCAAACACAAAGAGTTCTAAGTCTACTACAGAAAAGAAAACGGTGGAAGACAGTCTCTTTCTGTCCACAAAAATGACATTTGTCTTTAACTGAAGGATCAATCGGTGAAACATAAGAATTAGCAGCAATGATGCCGTGCAGCACACGCCATTGCAAATCACCAATTCTTTTGTTCAACGCCGGTCTATGTAAGCTGGCTCCGGTGTCTCTGCACCCCAAGAAAGAAAGAAAGAAAGAAAGAAAGAAAGAAAGAAAGAAAAAGAAAGAAAGGCACCATATAATTAATGGATCGGGAGGTAAATTAAAGTTGCTTAGTAATAAAAACGGCCGTACTGCTATACAAGGATGAATTCTTCGAGAAAAAAGACATTAAAAGCACTAAATAATTGATAAATTGGGGGATAAACTATAGTTGCTTATTAATAAGCACGGTCGGAGGAATCCTTCAGAAAACCATCCAGAAAGAAGAAATGAAAGGCACCATATAAATGATATAAGTAGGCACTTTAAAGTTGTTTATTAATAAACACGACAGTAGGAGTTAATCGAGAATGCATTTAGAAAGAAACAAAAGGCACTATATAATTGATAGGTAGGTACACTAAAATTGCTTATTGATAATCACAGCCGTACTGCGATGGAATTCTTCGAAAATGTATTTAAAAATAAGAACTGAAAGGCACTATTTAAATGCTAAATAGGAGGTACATTTAAGTTTTGTTTTTTTTTAATAAACGGAGGAATTCTTCGAAAATGCATTTAGAAAGAAGTGAAAGGCACTATATCATTGACTGGTAGGTACTTGAAATTTGCTTATTAATTAACACATCCGTACTGCAGTACAAGCAGGAATTATTCGAGAATGCTTTTAGAAGGAAAGATTTTGTGTTGGTGGAAGCAACGTTTCAATTCCGTGTTAATAAAGACGACTATTCAACAGTAAAAATGAAGAAATCCGGTGACAGGAAGAAAAATTAAAAAAAGAAACGTACATTTAATAGATGAACTACAGAAAATAAAAAAAATGTCAGAATATTTAAGAATAAAACAACCGAAAGCCCCGTGTCTGTCCCGCGCACCTGCCGTGCCCCGCTACATTTTGCGCAATGAAACCGGTAAGTATCCCCGCGCTATCTGCAAACAGGCGATGGCGATGACGTCAATCTTCATTGACAGAAGCCGTGGCGAGAATCCCTGCAACAATTAATAGTTATCAAAGAGCTGCCTGTCAGGTGCCTGCTTAGAGAAGTCATTAGACAAAGCTTGGGAGGCAGCAGTCGTCTGGAACACAAGCGGCGTGACTAAACAAAGCTGCCCTGTAAAATGTGCTCTTCAGAACACAAACTGTATGTACCTGGAGAGCAGCAGGACTAGTTGGTCAGATTCCAAAAACGACACGTCTTACACCCCCACGCTGTAAATCTGGGCATTTCTTATTCACTCATACAGGCGTCTGTGATGGCCAACAAAGTAATGGATGGGGAGTCTCAGTGAATGGGTATCCAATCATATAATAGTGGCTGAAGCATTACAGGGTAAACACTAAGGCAGTGGCCTCCACTCTAGTTAAGTCACTTAACCGGTGCAAGAAGATTTGAAATGGTGGTTGCAATTGAAAGGAGATATATACATGGGGGAGTCAAGCTAAAGTTAGAAAATGGGATTTATTAGAAAATGGAACGAACCTTAACAAAACTGATCATGTCATTTCTCAATGTAGTCTCCACCATTCTCAATGGACTGGAAGTGCCTGGATTCCAGCAGAATAAAAGATTTTGTCTTGACTTCTTAACCACTCGTGCGCCTGAGTTATTGTCGAACACTACATACTGAGGGGTACTGCAGTCACTAGTGCAAGTTACTGGGACTTGCTGGAGACCAACATGAAGCCTGCTATTCCATCCAAGTGGCGGGAACTGCTGTCTCAAGGAGTCCTTTTGCTGCGAGACAATGCCCACCCGCCTGTCCACACACTGCTAAGAACACCAAGGCTTGTCTGGAGAAACTGAACTCTGAGGTATTGCCATATCCTCTTTATTCGCCAGATTTGTGATTTCCACCTTTTTTGGACCACTAAAAAAACATCTGGGTGGTTGTCGATTTAAGACAGATGATGGTGAAGAAAGTGGTGCACAAGTGGTTGTAAGGACAAGACAAAACCTTTTTATTCTGCTGGAATCCAGGTACTTCCAGGCAGGTGGTGTAAGTGCATTGAGAAGAGTGGAAGCTACATTGAGAAATGATGTTATCAGTTTTGTTAAGGTTCATTCCATTTTCTTATAAATCCCATTTTCTAACTTTAGCTTGACTCCCCCTCGGAAAATAAAGGTTGTTCTGAACCTAAGACTCATATCACTCCAGACTTGTACTGTATATTTGAAATTTACAGCACACAATGCTTTGGAGCACTGCTAATATCCCACAGTCACAGAGTGTGTTGTTGGGTGTGTGATTCCTGCATAGCCATAAAAGAGTAGGCAGCTCGCCTGACCCTTAAAAGATATGGCCAGAGTATAGTTACAGTACACCAAAAGGAACACTCACCTTACCGGAAAAAAGGAGTCTCAGTCCTGCTAGCCAAACCTGCATAAGACTGTTGAATTTTCATTTTTCACTACTCTAGTACTGTATGTTACTTTGGATCAAAAATAACAGAGAATGGAGGGCTTGATCAGGAATCAAATCATTGAATGCAAACATGTTGGAAAACCTGGAGAAAGGTATCGGGAGTGTTGTGTGACATAAGAATTAGTGCAAAGAGTCAAGGGTAAAGTGTATAAAACAGCGGATAGACCAGCATTGTTGTATGGAGCAGAAACCTTGGCAGTTACAAAGGTGCATGAAAGGAAATTGGATGCTGCAAAGATGAGAATGGAGTTGAGATGGAATATGTGCAGTAACAAAACTTGATAAGATCAGGAATAAAAGAATGAGAGGTGCAGTTAAAGTTGGGGAAATCCTAAAGGAAATACAGGAAAAAGATTAAAATGGTACAGGTATGTAATGAGAAGTAAGGACAACAGGGTGTGAAGAAGAATCATGGAAATGGAGGAGAAGAGGATGACCTAAAACAAGGTGAATGGACTGTGGGAAAGGGGATCTAAGTTGAGAAAGTGGTATCAGATGAGGAAATGTACGTACAACAGACGAGAGTGGAGGAGGCTGGTAAAATATAGAAACCTCACATGCAAGTGGGAAAAGTTTTAGAAAAAGAAGAAGACTATTGCAGTGCTCAAGGACTGTGTTTACGATACGGATGTGTGCAACACTGGAGCACCATAAGGAACCATCCTATCTCCTCTTCTCTTCACTCTGCACACCTCTGAATATACAGTAGATATAACAGCAGGTCAGGTTACTTGCAGAAATTCTGCACTTATGGGTTGTATTGATAAGATGGAGGAGATAAGAGTGATGTGGAGAAGTTTGTTTCTTGGTGCAAAGAGAATTTTCTGTATCTTAACATTAGCGAAAACCAAGGAACTGGTTATTGACTTAGATGGTCCATGCCTTGTACCCAATGCAGCCTGAAGAGGCTCTGGTGTCCCTCCCACTGCGAACTGGATTATGCAGGCAAGAAGTCCTAATGGTCTGTTAATCATTTCTACCATTCTGCTAACTGTGTGTTTAACTGGATTTGTGTGTTAATATAGTACATATACATTTTTTAGAGTTTAGTTATTTGCATTATAGTTTTAAATCAAGCCACTTGGAAGAAATGTTATGCAGAAAAAACATGCTCTTTACAAAAACATCACTGGATGTACAGTATAGGCACTGCTACAAATAGTATACTTAGAATGTAGAAATGTGATGAATCCTTCAGTTTAACATCTTCAACACATCATCTCAGGCTCTAATTTAGGAGGAAAAGCAAGAATTATACCTTCATGCTAGAATTACAGGTATGTGCAATTCTTCTCTAGTCAGCTACTTTCACTTGTAATACTGAGATTTTCCAAAATGCACAACATAAAACAGTTCTTCTGAAAGTAAATGCACAGCAGAAAATAAATGAATACATGAATGGAGACTAAGCTACAGTGACCAGTCTGAGCTCATAAATGGAAGGCAGACTCCTGGGAATCCCGCACGTGCCCGTCTCTATTGCCGTTTCGTGATGCATGGCTATTTTCCTGTGCAATTCCTGCCACTAAACCCACCACACAGCGGGGGCTTCACTCTTTGGTGCTTCCAACACTGATATCAATCACTCACTAAAATGTTCAGTCACAGCACCAGTTTACAATGAGGACAACACACTCACTCTGCACTCAATATTGTCCTTTGAAGACAAGCTTTGTTTAAATTAGGAAAAAATAAAGACAAGAAAAATGTATCTTTTTGTGATTTGTGTGTGGTGGGATGTCTCCACTTCCAAACAATAAGCAATATAACAAAGTCTTTCATCCAGATACCATAACAAAATGGACACAAACAAAGAGTGGCTGTGCTGTATAAAAAAAGTGGTCCTTTAGGGCGATGCCATAGGGGAACCATCTTTGGATGCCTTAAGAATCATCCAAATGAAGGTTCCAGAAAGGACATTTATTAATTGAGATCTGTTACAGGCTCCATAAATAACCATGAATAGACAATAACAGACTTGTAAACTACCAATGGGTTTCAGATTTACAAAAGAACTCTTGCTGCACACAATAGCACAGTGAAGTTCTTGATTGGTCAGTATCCTGTTTTGCTCATACTGTATATTACACTCTTAAAAATCCTGGTTCTTTAATGGCACATTATGGTTCTTTACTGGGTGGTGTGGTTCCTCATAGAATTATTGCTTGACGAACCACCATTTCATTCTTAGTAGGGTTGTTTGATTCTTTGTGCTTTGTGCTTGAAAAAAAATAAATCTTTAATATATGATAGACTACCTAAGAGGACACTAACAGACTAAGAAAACCTGGACTTAGCCTATGTTACTGTACGCATGCAGCAAGAGTCCTTTTAAAATCATGAACTATTCATATTTTACAAATCTGTTACCATCTGTTCATGGTTATTCACAGTATAGAGTCAGTTACAGTTACAAATACACAAATGGTTCTTTTTGGAATCTGCATGAGGATGGGTCTTTTTGGGAACCAAAAATGGTTCCCCTATGGCATTGCTTTGAAGAACCACTTTGGCTCCTTCATTTTTCAGAGTGTAGGAATCTTTTCAAGGCTGAATGAACCAATTTCATATTGAGAATAGAACCCATCACAGAATGAAACAATGGATCTAAGAGAAACCACATAACCCAGTAAAGTGCCATTACAGAACAATTATATTTTAAGAGAGTGCTGCTTGGCTGATCACAATGGAGTTCTTTCATGGTTTTTTACAGATACTCTTTTGTAAAGTTCATTATTAAACAGGATGGCATTGTGACACAGAGGTAAGTTTTGCTGCAATGTGTACCCACTGACTTTAGTTAGAATCCCATGTAGGGTTCCTGTCTTTGTGAAGTTTACTTGTTCTCCACATGTTTGGTTTTCCTCTGTGTTTTCCATTATTAACCTGCAAATATGTGCTAGTTCAGTAACACTGGTCAACAATACGTTTTCAAATATTTTGCATCCTGAAAAGTTTTTGGTGATTATGATAGACAGCTTCAACCTGAACACAACATCTTTCAGATTGGCAGTAACACATACTAATTTGGAGAAACAGTACATTAACTTTGTTGAGTTTAGTGTGTTTAATCACTCAAGGATGACACATTGCATGTTTTGCTGATGATTTTCACTTGTACTCAGCATCTGATGCTTATTGTTTCAGTATCTAACAGTAGTTAGACAGCATTGATGGAGTTCACTTGCCCTGATACTGCAGTTCCATCATTGGAATGTTTTGGTGAAATGTTAGTCACTGACTACACTAAGATTAGCAAGGAAGAAGTCCAAGTGTAATTGAAGAAAATAAATCTACAGTGACATGTTGCACATCATGATTTTGTATGCTTGAAACATGCTGTCAACCAGTTGGACGTAGTTGGTGCTCTGCAGTCACCTAGAAATTCTCAAAAATATCCTTGAATGCCCTTCCATGCGATTTCCTCGGGCCCTCCTAGAAGATCTTCAGACTGCTTGTCATTGACAACATGTATGATTTTTGGACCAGCAAGAATGCCTTCCTTAGTCTTGATATCAGTTATTTATGGAAACATCAGTCTCAAAAATCAAAATCTTTCACCTTTCATTTTTATCGTTTTATCGAAATTTTTGATCAGTCCAAGTTTTAAATGAGGAGGAGGCAAAAATATCTTTGTTGGTCAACAAGTGGTTTATGTTCCCACACTTTACTTCTCTGCAAGCAACTGTTCACAGAGTGGCCAGTTCTTTTTAATGTGATGAGACTCTTTAGCACGGCTGTTCCATTCGTAAATTAGCTTTTCAATCAACACAGATATTCCAGTTATAATTGTGATACTGTATATGTGTAATAATAATATGACAGGAAATCACAAAAATAGGTGAACCCAGAAGAACCCAGAGGAAAATAAATGCAATGCAATGTGCATTCTTCCCCAAAGAAACCCTTACAGGACTCCATTGTAAAGATTCCTATTACATTTCAATTTACATTTATTTAGTTATCAGATAATCCAAAACGACTTACAAAAAAGGTTTACATAATTGAGTAAATATCAGTTTGGGGGACTGTTTGGAAACAAGCATTACAGGACAAGGTTACAACGTTGATTATCACAAGTGAAGAGCTCAGAATAAAACACTAGGTTGTAATTACACTTCCTTGGTTTACAAGAATCTAACAAAGCCATTATCAATTAGACAGGTAATCACCAGACCAGGGAGTCTTCAAATGTTTCTTAAATACAAAGCATTTGGGATGGAGATGGGCAGCTCATTCCCCCAGCTAGAAGCTACACATGAAAAGAGTCTGGACTGAGATCTGATGCCATGCAGTTGTGGCATCACCAGATCTGAGTGGCTGACGAGGAGCATAGGACCTCACAAGTGTCTCCATGTAGATAGCTGCTGACCCACTGACCACTCTGTAAGCAAGCAAGAAGGGCTTGAACTTAAATTGTGCTGCTGCAGGGAGCTGATGCAGCAATTGGAAAAGAGGAGAGACACGTGCCTGTCTCAGGTGGTTGAACTTCAGACATGCTGCTGCATTTTGAATCATCTGTAGTGGCTTAATAATGCTTTTAACTGGTCACCATTAATCATTACCCATTGCATGATGAAAGCCATAACTTTTCTCTTGCTAGCCCACAGAAAATTAAATCAACAACAATAAGAACAATTTATTTCTTATATAGCTCAAGATCACACAAGGAGTGCCACAATGGACTTTAACAGTCCCTTATTTGTGACAGCCCCCTGGCCTTGACTCCCTAAAAAACAAGAAGAAACTCCCAAAAAATATAATTGTAGAGAAAAAAAAATGGAAGAAATCTTGGGAAAGGCAATTCAGAGACAGAGATACCCCTTTCCAGGTAGACTACAATGGGTGTCGAAAAATGGGGTAAGTACAACACACAAAATAGAACACAAGTAATTCTCTTCATCGAAATAGATAGTCAATCCCTCATTGCCACCTCATGAATACAATACAATAGTGCAATAGTAATAGTACAAACTACAGGGCAAAATGCAAGAATAGATTTATAACACTCACTAAATACAGAACTATCACAAATAAGGATACAGATTTGTTCAGAGTCCTGGATACTCGGCCATCAATCCACCTGTACCCCTCCTGGCCATTCCACAGTTGAGTCAGTGCTAGGCTGGCCAGTTTGATGGAAATGATTCCACTGCTGCTTTATGATAGATGACTTTTCCATCAAATCAAATCAAACAATCTAGAACAGCATGCAAAAATAAGGAACTTCCCCACAACCCAATGGACCTTCTTGTTAAAGTCTCCCTCTGGATCCCATCCATGCAGGAAGCCATCACATTTAACATTAAATATGACATGCTTTGATCCCCTTATTGACAGCAAATCCCATTAAATTCTACCTTCAGCCCTTTCCTTCTGATATTAATTACAATTTTACTGTACAACTGACAGCTATTTGTTTTTAGTGATATTTAACACATTTCTTTACTCTTACTTTAAATAGCTCTTTGTGAATCATTTTTCATGACTTTATAGTGGCTAAAAAATGACATGTGTACAAACTGCAATGGTAGACACCAGACTAAAAGGCAGTGGTGTCTCCTTTTGCTTCAAACCCATTCCCATTGTCACTGGTGGAGAATATAGCTGCCTGGTTGCTAAGCAACAGTAAAAATGGAGGACTGAATTCCAGCATCACAGTGACAGAATCCTCTAGGAAATGTATTGCATTAAATTAGCATTGATTGACTGATTAGATCAGGAAAATATATGTATTGATCAATTGTGATTAAAAAGTTGGACATTCGCTACTAGCATCTTAAGACATGCCCACCAATGGATTAGTCCTGTAGTTCCAGCTTATTCATTTAAATTGTCATTTGTTCTCAAAATACAATGTGAGACACATGCACTGTGAGATGCTCTCTAGCTAGTAAAGAATTACCAAAACGAGAATCTGAATGTAAAATGTATACACACTAATGAAAAAAGTCAGCCATTCAGAAACTTTTGGGACCTTTAGATCTCCACTTGACGTTTTCTAAAAGAGATACTGTATGTGAATAGAGATTGATGACCTAGTTTGGGGCACAATGGCTTGTTCTGGTCAAGGCTTTGCTTATGTTCTTATGTACACTAGTGGGGTGAACAGGGACTGCTCTATTGCAGATGACCCAGAAGGGAACATTTCATTAAGTGAGACATCATGACAGAATAGCCTATTACCAAACATTACCCCCAAATCAATATATGGCACCGGAATTCCAATTTAAAAGATAGTGGGAGTGTATGAGTGCAGAAAGCCCAAGAGTTGTCCTTCGCGCAGTACAACGTCTCGTTCAGGCATTGGTCTTGTCAGGCCTTCAGTGCTGCAACTCCTTGCCGACAGGGATCCTTGCATGCACTACCAAGCCACTACAGATGATTCAAAACCAGCCAAGATGGGCACATGTCACTCCTCTTTATGCTCATATAGTAGCAAACATCAAGTTCAAGTCATTCGATAGTTGCCAATAGATTAATCAGTTGAGTCAGTATCTATGTATATGGAGACACTTGTGAAGTCTTATGCTACTTCACAACCCCTTTAGTCTGCTGAAGCCTCTGCACAGCATCAAATCTTAATCCAGTCTCTTTTAACGTGTAGTCCCTAGCTGGTGGAATGAGTTGTTCACCTCTTTCTGAACTGAAGACACCCTCACTACATTTAAGAAGTGTTTGAAGACTCTCTTGTTCTATAAATATCTCTCTAATTGATGATGGCTTCGATGTGAGGTTCTTCAAGGCTAAGAAGAGAGAAGCTAGTATTGTTTTGTTCTGTTTGTGTAAGCGCTCCTCACATGTGACAATCAATTTTGTGACCTTGTCCTGTAACCCTTATTTCAAAAAGTCCCCAGACTGATGGCTACTCGATAATGTTTAAATCTTCTATAAGTCACTATAAATCTAAATATAAAGGTGCAATGGTCTGAGTTCAGTAATATTAAAGGCCATCTTAACACACTTTACATATCTGACTGCGGGATTTTATACTGAAGACTTTCACTCCAGGAATCAATGTGGACATTTTTAAAATTAGTAATAAATGGTTTCTTCCTGTCAGGTTGTGGGTACAGACAAGAGGTGGGTTGTGGTGTAAGTTCACTGAGGTTCAGTGGCAAGTGCTAGTGAAAATGCAGGTGAGGAGGAGAGCTTTATCTGTTATATTTTATACCGACAAGTGAATAAACCATCCTGTTTGTTAATCATGACAGACACTGAGTTTCATTCGCTGTTTTGTTCTTTTGTGTTTGAGTTTTTGTTATTGCTTTTGATCACCCACTCATTCACTCAAGACATCGAGACCTCTGGTTGAGAGTCTTTTTAAAACTGTTGAACAGATTGACCTAGTTTAACTTATTACTACTGAACTATTATAAAGTAACTGGGTGAGTCAATAATTATACACAACTTTAAGGTGATTTTGTTTGTATTGGCTATACAGCTTTCCCCGCACAAATATCGAATCATGGTGTGTCTGTGTGGTACACTATATTGTTTTCTAGGTGTAAACATGGCCACTTCACTCTCCATTTGCACCAAAGAAGGACAGCGTGTTGTGATCTACTTTTTATGGGCTGAAATTGTACCAGGGGCTAAAATCCTTGTTGGTTCATCAGAATCATGTTATGGACTTGTTCAATGCTATCATCTGTAGTGGATGTAGATGGATGTCCCGCTCCTTCTTCATGCATAACACATGTCTGATCATTTTTGAACTTCTCAATCCATTTGTAAACACTCCACGTTGTGCAGAAAGCCGTCAATGGATTTCGGCCCCTGGTACACCTTCAGGCCATAAAAAGTTGATTGCTTCTTGCTGCTGTTCTTTGGTTCAAACAGAGATTGGGAGCAGCCATGTTAACTCCTAAAAAACAAGAGAAGACTGACTGATCAAGGAGGTATTTTTTTACCACTGTGACCACAGACACACCAGGTTTCCACATGTGCATGGCAAAAGCTATAGAGCTTTAACACAAAATTAACACAAAAGTGCAAATAATTATTGACATGTCCTCATATACAGGTGGAATCCCATTATAACAAATCTCATGGGACCATAAAAATATCTCATTATAAAAGAAATTTAGTTGTAACAAATATGGGGAAAATACGTATAATATTGTGACTGGGGTCGCTGGTGATTCACCATCTCTAACTGCAGTGACGTAAGGACAGCTCCATAGCTGCTCTGCTGTGTCAGGTAAACATTAAACCAAGGACAAGGATCAAGCTTACTGCATAATGTGTCTGTCGCAGAATGTTTAGAATATTTAACATTGGGTTTTGACCTGCTCTTCCTCACGCTCTACTGATCTCTCTTTTGCAGTCCGTCTGCCACAGCAATGATTCTAAGTCGTTGGTGTTCATCTAATCTGAAGAAGAGAGCTAAAGCAGGACAGCTGCCCGTGTTGCAGCTCCTAATAGCTCCTGTTTTGAATGAAGTCTTGAGACTGTACCTGCCTTCTCTATACAGTAATAAAGTACCTGTAATTTCACTGAAAACCTGAACTCGCCTTCCTGTCTTTTTTGCAACTCTGTGACCTGAACTTGACACTACAGTAATCCCTCGCTACTTTGCGGTTCACTTTTCGCGGATTCACGACTTCGCGGATTTTATATGTAAGCATATCTAAATATATAACGTGGATTTTTTGCTGCTTCGCGGGTTTCTGCGGACAATGCGTCTTTTTACTTCTGGTACTTGCTATCTCAGTTGGTTTGCCCAGTTGATTTCATACAAGAGATGCTATTGGCGGATGGCTGAGAAGCTACCCAATCAGAGCACGCAGTTAAGTTCCTGTGTGCTGCTGATTGGCTCAGCAACGGAGTGTTGCATTAACCAGGAAGTCTCATCTCACTCATTCAGCATTAACGTGCTACTGCTTCAGGGGCCATGTCCAAGCGCCAACAGAAGATGCAAATGATTGCAGAAAAGGTAAAAGTTTTGGATATGTTGAAGGAAGGGAACAGCTACACCGCTGCAGACACCATTACAGCATCAATGAGTCCATGATTCTTTTTATTTAAAAAGGAGGATAGGCATATAAGATCTACGGCCGCAGTGTCCTTTAACCAGGGCGCAAAACGAGTTGCAAGTGGACGTGATAAGGCAGTAGTCTGGATGGAATCTGCTTTAGGAATCTGCCTACAAGCTGCTACGTGTACTTCGCTATACAGTAAGTGTAAACTTATCTACCGATTTCATATTGCTTAGCAGTTGTCCCTGTTATTAATAGAGTAAATGGTGGGTTGTAAACAATACAGGGAGGGTTTAAAAACTTCCAAATACACGTTAAATAATTAAATAAATATGGTGTCCCTACTTTGCGGAAATTCAGTTATCGCGGTTGGCCTTGGAACCTATTTCCCGCGATAAGTGAGGGATTACTGTACCTGTATAAAAAAACAGCTCTTTTTAAACTGCAAAAAATATTTTATTTGAAAATGAGACGTTAGATGTAACTTTGTTTAAATGAAATACAGGTATGAAAATACAGAATGAAAACGAGACGTTAGACGTAACTTTTTAGAATAAAAATATAGGTATGAATACAGAATGAAAATGAAACATTAGATTTAACTTTGTTTTTAACATAAATACAGGTATGAAACTACAGAATGAAAACAAGACGTTAGATGAAGATAAAGACGTGATTCTGAATGCTTTGGCCACGTCATTTTTCTTCATTCCAGAATCAACTTTTTCCAGGATTGTTAATTTATCTTTCAGCGTATACTGATGCCATTTCTTTCTTTTTCTTTTTGGTCATTTCAAAGAAAACTTTGAGAAGCGCTATGAAGCATGAACAGTACAGTATCTGCACACTACACAACTACCAATGTGGACACTCAGTGGAGCTCTGACTCAGAATTCGGCTATGTGTATGATGTCGCACCTACACTTTCGATGAGCCTGGCAGACTGTCTCTTTCTCTGAGACAGCCTGTTATGGGATTCCTTAAAATACAGGGCCGAAAGTGTAGCTTGTGGCATTAAGTATTTTTTGTATCACATTAATATTTCAGTGGCCATTTTTGGTCAAAAAAAGTTAATTATACTGAGATTTACATTTTGTTAAAATGAACTTCATTTAACATGATGTTGTATGAATGTTTGTTTGGGCCAACAAAAAGTATGCGTTATTCTGAAAATTTCATTACTTTCATATTTGCTATAATGGAATTTGACCTGCATCTCTTTTTACAAGTTTTCACAGCTGAAATAAGTTTACATCAGTGCCAATCCTTTTCCATTTTCCCTTTCATTAGCATAGTCATGGGCCCGAGGAATGATCTTGGGTTCCTACTACGGATGTCCATGCTGCTCTACTTCAGTGCTTCCATTACCATCATCCTGAAAAAAACTTATGGATGTGATATTCAGAATCTGTATTTTTTGGTTATTTTTAGATTTAATTGTTATTTCAGTACTTATGTGAAACCTCATGGCCAGCACCATTTTATTTACTGCTATGTTATACTGCGTCATTAGAGAGTAACAGTAAGTTTATGTGGGACTGGATTTTGCTTACATAGGAGCATGGCCATATAAGAGTGACTTGGTCACATTATTAAAGATCATATAGTGAACTCATTACTGTCCAAACTTTGTGTGAAAATGAAAGAATGACTCTTCCATGATAATGTGAATTTTCTTTTGCAAAGAAAATGTTTGGTGTTGCTTAGGTTTTCTGATCCATGTACCTTTTGTCAAGTCTCTCTACTGCTTTGATCCTGATATTTGATTTTTCTGTTATTTCATTTATTCCTTGTTACTATGAAAACTGCTGCTTTCTCTATATGCCAATCAGAACATGATAAGGTCTCTCATCATTTTGTATACATCGATTCCACCTAATCATTTTGTTTAGGAACAGAATGACACACATGTCAAAATAAAAATGTCAATCCCATTTTTAAAGCAGTTTTGTTTCTTCTTTTGTAGAAAGGTTATATCTATAGCAAAATGAAACACTACAGATGAATATGTGAGCCACAATGTTAAAGGAAATGCAAGACTTGTATTTCATTCTCCATTTTTTTGGATCCATCTTTTCAAAAGAAGGGTTAAGTGCTTGAATGAAAAATATTTATTACAGAGGAAAGCAATGGCATTGGTGAAGTGGCAAACACAAGCAGCTTGATGACGTCCTATTAATACAACACATCAAATTAGTACACTGTAGATTCCTCCCCAAGCAGATAATGGCTGGCGGGCTGCTTCTAGTCTATCTTCTCTCAATGAATCATAACAAATGGATGAGGTTCAGTGGTGATGTCATCAGCAGCTTAAGCTCTCCTTCCTGATAGGAAGACACTCATCCATCATCAGCACTTAAAAGCCACCGTCTCTTCCATCCCCCCTACCATCTCCTCACCCCCCCTGCTTGTTTTGCTGAGGCTGTCAGTTTCTGTTTCTCAGCAAAGCCTCTCTGCTTGGTTGCTCTTCACTTCCATTCCATTTTCAGCACCTTAACCTTCCCGTCCTGTTTTCTCTCTGGTTTAGTTCCGCGCTGGTTCTTTTCTACTTAGGAGAGGCGCCAAAGGGACAGAAGTAAATTATATTCAATAAGTGTACTGAGTGCGTGCTCTAATAATTTCTATGTCTGGTAATGAGTTAATAAACTCTTGGGAAAGACAGGTTTTTCCAAGTTGTATTATTTTCCTCGGTTGCACTTTTCTTTAACAAATTAAGTGCAACTGCATTTCTGTAAAGCTGATTGCAGAATAAAGGTTAGCATTTCACAATACAATAAAGGATAAAATACTGAGATATTTGAATAGAATATGTGAATTAAGATAATGTTCCTAAGACAGCACTTCACAAAACTGTTAAGTATTACATACTAAAGGATATCTTTGAAAAAATAACTAATGAGCAAATCGCACCTTTGTCATTTTTGATTCATCATTCATTTGCAAGCTCAGATAATTTTTTGTTAGTGTCAAATGAAACAAATCTAATCAGAAATATTTGTTTGTTATGTCCTCAGTATCATAACATCTAAAAAAACACAGGGTAATGGAATTGCAGTATTTAGAGTCAATAATGCAGATGAACAACAAAGTTTTGTGGTTTGCATTTTTCTTTTATTTTGTGTGCCTTTCCTGAGGTGTTTTCTGAATATATATGCATATTGATAGAGTTTTTTAAATCCAAGGATTCTGAATTTGACTTTAGCTTCATTCTTGAAAAATTAATAAAAATGTGAATTAATTTACTATCTTTTCTGTGTTTTCATTTTGTATATTGTGGGTGCTGCTATTTTGTAGAGTGTTTTGTTTGACACAAGAAACACAAGGTTTTACATGAAAGGATGGGGAGAATGAAACATGGTCAAAAATTCGTTCCTGGGTTAAAAACGGAAAGTAAAACTGATGCTTAACCAATCTTAAATGCTAAGCAGAAAATCAAAATTTGTCAGAACAATCAGCAATTCGGTAAACAGAAATTCTTTAAACAAAAATAACCACCCAGAATCCAGATCTTGAATAGAGAGGACTTTCATTTGACAGCCTAAATAGCTTTGCCTTCATGACATCAACAATCACAACCTCCTGTTGGATGAGGGGTGCATTGACATAGTAACAGGAAAGCTAAACCCTCAAGAAGGTGATGACTGTACCAAAGCAAACATGTTGTGTTGGAACAATGTGTACAAATATAAAACTTTCAAATGATAGTTTATTACATTTCATTAATGGTAAATTTGAATTCTCAACGGAGTAAAATACCTTGAAACTATACTTTGCATGAAAAGGCTACAGAAAACTGGAGAACAAATGTAGAAAAGAAGCCAAACATAACAGCAGGGCAGTTGTTGCCATGTTGCTAGGCAATCAACCAGGAAGTGTGCAGCTGGTGACGTCATGGGGTTGTGGTTATAAAGGTCATGACAAGCACTTCCTGTTTATCCACATTTATGCAGAATAACAAAGAGTTTAGCTTGTGTTTATTTAGTTAGTGTTCCTTGTAACCGCTGCACTGCATATTTTTGACAACAATATAGGGTTCTTAATTTTTAGCCTGACTACATTATGTATTTTTCTTTCCATTTACAAATATTTGCTTGGCAGAATTTCATCACCTGTACTTTTTTTTATATTATATGAATATCCATCCATCCATTATCCAACCCGCTATATCCTAACACAGGGTCACGGGGGTCTGCTGGAGCCAATCTCAGCCAACACGGCGCAAGGCAGGAAACAAACCCCGAGAATGGTGCCAGCCCACCGCAGTTATATAAATATAATATACCAGTAACGGCGCACAGCACGATAACGTGCAGTGATTACACTTGACTTGTAGTTTTCATACTATTTCTCTGAACACATAGCATTCGTTTGTTCAGAGGTTGATGCGCTTGCTGCTTCCTGAGCAGCTCTTCTTTTCTCCACCCTAGTGGCCCCCCGCTTCCTCTCTTCTTTCGTCTGCATCTTTTCGCGTTAAAACTGATTAAGTCAGTGTTTGAGTTACAATTACTTAGTATGTTTTCTTTAATTTTTCACTTATGCTGGCATTTAAGTCATCAATCTGCTTCAAGAATGATTTAAGATATGAAGAGGTAGGGGAAGTGACGGCAAAGGTGGTAGGGAATTAGAACAGCAGCCGTATGCATGTACCGCACGGCTGCCCTGTTGGCTGCTGCCAAGAGTTGATTAAACAATAAAATAAAATTAAAATTAAAAGAGGAATAACCTTGGAAGTCAGTCATCAACCCAAATGGGGATAGTATACGTCACGTAGTATATGTGTACCAAATTCCAGCTCAATAGGTCAAACGGTTTGTGAGCTACAAGTGATTTAAAATCCTGGACAGACAAACGAACAGCCGCGGTAGCATATTATATATAAATATATATATATAAATTATATATATATATATATATATATATATATATATATATATATATAGTCACACACGTGCATTTAGGAGGCAGTCAAAAAGCCTGAAGGTGAGTGAAACATCGCGAGACAAGGGGTTGTCACATGGTATTTACCTAAATCTCTTGTTCTTCTCATCAGGAAAACCAAGGAGAAATAAAAAGCCTACTTCTGGGTTCCAAAATGGCCACCAGGATGTCACTTCCGGCGCCAGACAAGACGCCAGTTTAGGCAACCCCTGAACCCCTGTTTTTCGTTAAATGACGTCGCTTCCGTCCCACAGTATCGACATCACTTCCTGCCAACCATTTCCTGTTTTCATTTTAGTAACCGTATAAAAATGCCATTTTGTCATTGTATTTCATCAACTGCTATATACATTTTGCTTTTAATCACCAAAAGTTTTTCTTTTGTGGTTTTTTTCTTGTTCTTTGGACAATATACGGGGATGGTCCTCAAAACATCGTTTTGTGATGCTTCTTTTTATTTTTTAAAGAAGAAATCTCTCATTATATATAATATTTGTATTATAGTACTTTTTTTATAAATAATTTTATGTTTTTAATATTATTTTGCAATTTTTGTTTTTTTTTGTTTATACCTGATTACATTTCAATGAATATTACTTTATCTATTAATTAGTTTTATTAAAGTATCAAATTAAAAATATATTTCTTAGTTTGTTGTTTTATGTTCCTTTGTTTTATATTAGTTGAGCCTAAGGGGGAAGGGCCCCTGGCCCTACAGCTGTGAGACCACCTTCAGGGTTATATGAACCTGCACAAGATTATAGCTTATGCTTGGACACTGACTCTTTTTAATGTTTGTCTCTCCTTTTGATTTTAAGAGTGGATTTTTCTTTTAGAAGTGCTTTTCTTACTTATTATTTGTGCATTGACTTTGCCACTGTTTTTTGAATCTTAGGCTTATATATGTTTGATTTTAGGTATACCCTTCCTTTTTGATTCTTTTCACCCCCTTCTTTTTTTGTTAAATATTTTGCAATTAAATCTTTATATTCTAAAAGAACATTGTTTTGTTTTTGTGGGCTAGGGGTTTTCCCAGTTCTCTCTTTCTTTTTGAGTAATGTAAAGTACTTTTTTAACACCATAAATTATCTGATGCACTTAATCCAGGACAGAATCATGACAGTTGAAACCAATTCCAGCAGCTGTTTAACCGGTTTTCTTTAAATCTCATTTTGACAGAGGAGGCAGAATTAGGGCAATCATTATGGATTAAATTCAAATAACTCTAAAAAGTCAAGATCTAGTACACACTAACATGGATAAATTTGAAAACACATTTTTAATCAATTTTGTCTTCCATCCATACCGTAACAGCTTTCAATCACCGAAAAACTAATCAGTTTGAAATTGTTCTTCAAAATGCAGACATTTGCAATCACTGTGTCTCCTGTTGCAGTGTGGATAGGTAAGGCGAACCTTTTTTGAAAAGGCTGACACATGATTGGCATGCAAATTAGAAAAAAGTCAGTTTACAGCAAAAAAGAAATTTGAGAGAAACAAATAGCACTTTGATTCCAGCTAAATTCATGCAATTAACACTGGAGGAAATGTGTTTATTTCCTGTCTGGAAGCATTTTCAAGCATTAACTAAAGCATTAACTTCAAGCATTCATCTTGAGGCTAGAGATCTGCACTGACAATCGGAAGGTTGCCGGTTCGAATCCCATAAAATACCAAAAAGGGACTCTGCTCTGTTGGGCCCTTCAGCAAGGCCCTTAACCTGCAATTACTGAGCGCTTTGAGTAGTGAGAAAAGCGCTATATAAATGCAAATAATTATAATTTTAGTGTCAGTTTCCCAAACCCGTACAGTATATGCATAAAAACTTCCCTGTTAAGCTAATCATTACCAATAATACACCAGGCTGGACTTCGATAAAGGCAAATGTTAACTTACTCTCAGACATCTTCTCACATGACCAGCTTTACATGGTATACTTGAGGGTGAGTTTCAGAAGAAAATTGTTAAATTGTGCCCCCAAAAACATTTTTATATAATTTACAAGCTCCAATATGGACTACCTGAAAAATAAATATAATAATAATAATAATAATAATAATAATTCTTTACTTTTATATGCACATAACAGAATGGTGTCCAAAGGCAAATGTAACATATTGAGCTCTGTATTCTTTTATACTCCAATATCAAAGTATTAAAACTCCTAGAATTAAAATAGTCCTGAAAAAAATATTTTAATTTTAATTTTCAATAGCATTTACAAAAAATGAATTTCTAAACTCTAAAGTAAATTGCCTCATCTGAGAATATCTCTGGTCTCTGTTCTGTCAATACAAGTCAGGCTGGGTGTCAGTTGTGTCTACAAATTCACGTTATGCCATCTCTCACCACCTATTTGATATGACTTCTCACAGCTTAAAGCAGCGTTTCTCAACCTTTACATATTTGCGACCCGTGTTTTCATAACAGTTTTAATCGCGCCCCCCTAACGTTTTTTTGAAAGGAGCCCACTAATACCAATTTTTTCTTTTTAAATTAATGATACAGTATATCATAAATGCATATTTTATTATACCTACTTAACTTTTATCGACATTATCTAACTCTATATTTATTTTTCTAGTATCAGAATGTAGCTTAAGTTAATTTGTTTTGGTTTCAATAGATGTATTTTTCATATTTTCGATTCTTGTTTTCTTTTTTTCACATCTTTGTGCCCCCCTTTTTGTTACTTCGCGCCCCCCTAGGGGGGCCTGCCCAACAGTTTGAAAACCACTGGCTTAAAGGCACCTATGCTTTTAAATTTTACTTTCTCATATACAAAATATAGGGAAAATATTGTAATTGTCCAAAAATTCGATGTCGAGATTTTGATGAATCTCAGTGTTTTAGACCTCCCTGACCTTCACCTATACAAAGTATAGGGAAATTATTGAAATCCTCCAAAAATTCAATTTCCATACTTTGATGAATCTTGACGTTTTGGTCCTCCCTGAGTCTGAAAAAACAATTTTTGGAATTTATGTCTGCATGTCTGTGTGTGTTTGTGTGTGTGTATGTAAACACGATAACACGAGTACACTTTCACTTTTTCCATACAAGTATTAGGTACAAAACGTAGATTTCTATCAACTTTTGGGCTATTTCCACTAACCGGAAGTGGTACTTTACCTTTTATTCATGCAACTGCAGAGTCTGATTTATTCGACTTTACTTTTATAATAATTATTCAATATATTAATTTGATTTGATTTGTTGTTGATGGTTCTTAATGTACAGTACATAATATAAAAATATAATTATTGTCTTGCAGTTTACTCCTCAAATATCCATCCCCATTTCTGAGAAAGGCTAGGGGAGACCACTACCGATTGTTTTAAAAAGGTCATCCTTTGCTGAAGACAAAGCTTTTCTTAAAGTCTTTAGGTTCCAGTTCAGTTTTGATCTTTAGTTGTCACTTTCTTTGACTACTGATTTTTGCATCTCATTTCTAAAATTTAAAAAGATAATTTTGACTTAAAGGTAACAAACTCACCCTGCCTTCTGACCACGATGTTTTGTCTGCCTCCTTCTTATTATATGCATCCTTGTCATTATTCCTTTCCTGTCTTTTACATGCAAACACAATTTCTACAATGCTCATTTCAATTTCCAGAACCGCACTCTTTATCTATTATACATAAACTACTGATAATGAAGCGATTTCAGAATAGTTTTGTGATAACTGACGAGAAAGGACACTACACTCACTAATGCACAGGACATTTCTCACATGTTAAATCACCCTCCCGAAGACTGCTGCACTCTCTACTGTCTACCTAAGCTTTGAAAGCCTTAGGGACACCACTAAAACAAGAACATTAGGATGTGCCCAATTCCTGTCCTTGCCCTTTTCTCACTTCTTGTCCCTGTATTCTCATTCTTTTCTCTCTCTCATTCCCATTTGTACTCCTCCTGCATTGGCTCCTTCTTCTTTCTAGTCCACAAAGTACAGTGCAAGACAGCCATTAATCATCCTTTTCAAACATTTGCTGATGTCAATAAAGGGCTGTGGAAGAAAGATCTGCAGTGAGATTGGGAAGAAGAACATGGTCATCCAGGTGTAACGCTTACTATGCCTAGCTACCCATCAGCTCCCTGATATCAGACTATCCATGTGTACAAAACAGATCCCCCTGTTGACTACTTCTTTACAGCAATGCAGGGATGAAGATCTTACTCTCACAATGAGAGTAAAAGGTGGAAAGGTACTCATTAATAGGTATGCTATTCCTAAATTTTTGATAAGCATGGATTAGCACAGTAAAAATTACAAATACAACAAAAACATTTGTACAGAATTTGTTTGGCTAAAAAAAACTAGTAAGTAGGAATATTAAAGATGGACCAGAAGTAATACTGTGTGCATCAGTTCATAAACTGAAAGTGAAAGTGATCTGTCATCAGACGAGAAAAGCCCCTAAACTGTTATCACTGGTGTCAATTTTGTATGCATTTCCCTGAAGAGTTTTTTGTGTCTATTCTAGGGTTTTGATACCCAGTGTGACCACCAGGGGGCTCCACTGAGCCCTAAACCTCAGAAACAATGCTACCCAGCACAATTCCGGGTTCAAGTAAAATGTTTTTTTTTTATTTTTCACCAACACTTTTCAACACAATTGCCAGCCAAAACACTTCCAAAGAAAACACATTTCTTTCTCCTTCAGTGAGTGTCACCCTTTACAAGCCAGACCAGGGAATGATTCTGGTACCATGGTGGGTCTTCTTGGAAGCACTCCCAGTTCACAGGTTATGTCATGCCTCCATTTTATTTTTCTTATGCGTGCCATTGTTGTGTTGAGAACTGCACACAAAACAGGACAATGGGTTTTCTATGGCCTTTCCTATTCTATCCAGAAAAAGACTTAACCAAAGACAGCCTGACCAACCAATTCCATAGACAGGCTTTAGGCCTGTCCAGGCCCCAAAATGCGGAACAGACTTTTAAAGTTCAATTAACTTCAAAGGCCCAAATCATATATAAATGCCTCTCAATGGAAAGAAAAGCTGTAAAACAATGTTTGGCTTGAGAATCGGGTCCACATATAATCATTATAAAAGATTAATTATTTATATAAACAAAAGAAGAAACAACAATAGCAATGTAAATTAAAAGGATTTGCCTAAAAGGCAAGCCAATACGAACAAGATCAAAATTGTCAAATCAAGAGCAAAATCTGAGAAGAAAAATAATAATTCAGGAAGCCAGAAAATCAATACACAGAGTAAACAAAGTTCACTCCAAACTCCAATGAACCACTGAAGTATCTTTTCTTAACTTTAGAATATAAAGACTAGGGGCGGTCTTTCAGAGGTGACATCAGAGTGGCCCCGCCTCTTATAGATTACACTCTGATCTCTGATTGTTCAAAACAAAAGGAACATAACAGAACATGGCACAATACAATATATATATGTATTTTCTATATAATAAATAAATAGAACATTTTTAATAAAAATACATAATTACAATAAACATGTAGAAAATAATAATATAATATAAACAAAGAAGGGACAAAAAAGGAAAGTTAACATAAGCCTGGGAAATAACCCTGGGTGTAACATAACAGTTACAATTTCCTGACATGTGGTTTCCATGAAGATGTTTCCCAGAATTCCCCAGGACTACACAACTTGTGATGTTTTCAATGCAACTATATAAAGGCCAACAAGAACACTTCTGTATTATCTGAGATTGGACAAAACTGTGTATTGTTGGTAATTATTTCTTTGGTGTATTTCTGGTTTAAAGACTATATCTTCTGACTTTTTGATATTTGATTCTTGATTAGTACATTTGCTTGATGAAAGATAGACTTGATGAATTTGGCACAGCTTCTGTTTATGTTTATGTGTTCTCTCCAGCTCTTCTTACTAAAATTTCTTGCAATCAAAATGTTGAAGCAATAATTCTTTAAATCATGAAGTGCAAAACAAAACACACTAGTGAAGCTCTGAGGAATTTGTCAGGTGACCTTGAAATGCACGGTGCAGACCTTTTACGTCATCTCAGCGGTGACATCAAATGCCATGCATGTCTGAGTTCTTTCCTAAAGTAATGTGGTGGCAACTGTGCCTAAAAATGATGTCGCCTATGATAGTAAAATGAAGCAAAAAAGCTAATGACAGGATTGGATTCAGCAAACCAAAAAGAACCCAAAGTAACTGTTTATATGTAGTAAATTACAAACTCATCCAGAACCAAGAAAAAATTTAACAAAACACAAAATTCAGAACAGAATTCATTAAATCTGTTTAGGTGTTTTTAGGTTCCTTCCTCACATAATTTTGGCTTTGCTAAGGCTCTGTTTTTACCATCCTGTTGGATAACTTCAGTAGACTCACGTGCTCTTATAGTGCTCTTTGGAATTATTCAACTGCTCTGCTTAGATATACTGTACACTGAACTGAACATCCTAGACATGTCTTATTCTTTACTCAGCATCACTCCTGGGGCGTCATGTATAATGCTGTGCGTAGAATCTACACTAAAACATGGCATACAGACAAAACTGATTATGTGCCTATGCACAAAAAATGCCAAACGCATAAAACTGCATACGCAATTCCACGCACTCTCCCTTTACAAATCCCAATGAACATAAAAATTTAAAATGTACATGTACATGCACCTACAGCCCCACCCTGACTCATCCCAGAATTTTACATAGTTGAAGGTGCAAATCAGTATAAATAGACCCTTTCATTCAGTGTTTTGTTTAAAGACAATAGCAAAAGTACATGGAAAAAAGAAGAATTTCAGCTAATGCGAAGTGGAGACAAGGAAAAACTTACTAATTGTTAGCTTAAGCAGTGGTATAAGCAACAAAAGGAAGTTAATGGAGTGATACAGAGTGGCGGAGACACTTGAAAGTTCTAGTTTAGATAGTCAAACAGTGCCCAAAATAAAAAAGAAGTGGTCAGATATCAAAGTCGACGTGAAAACGAGTTGCAGCCCACCACCTGTTTATTCTGTTTCAAACAATATTAAAAAAGCTGCCCCCCCTTGCCAAGAACCTGACTGCAAGTGCTGCTGTGCTCAGCACATCTTTGGCCTCTGGTTGCACACACACCTCTGCCTTGGAAACCACTGGGCGACCATCTGGTTATGTGCTGAAGGACACTGTTCTGGAGTCATAAGAGATGCGGCCAATGAACTAAGGAATATAAGGGCTGTATTATGTGATATTGACCAGAAATTAAATTAATTGGTTAAAAAATAAATGCTGCATCTGATTACCTGATTTTACATTCTGCTAATTACATTCAAATGAAGTTGTAATGCTGTTCAATTTGGTTGATCATTGGGTTGGTCAGGGTCAGGGTCAGGTTCATTATACTGCATCTCTTCAGGTACTGGCAAGCCACGATTGTGTGCCACATTATGCAGCACACTACATGCAGCACAATGCAATACACTTTCTGTGCGCTATAGAGCAGCACAATAATAGAGTGGCAATGCTTTATATTTACATAAGGAAATTAATTATCTGAAGGCACCTTTATAGAACCTTAATATAGATAGATTCTCTGCTCTTTACATGGCTCTTTGAGGTGACTCTCTGTCTTTAAAGGAACTGCTTGCCTTTTGACGCACTAGTTGAAAAAAGCATCTACGACTGTACAGAGCTGCCATTTTTATATACTCTCCATCTATATATAATGTAATTCCAGCTCATTCTTTTGGTGATTCATCCCTGTCTTATATAGCTTGTCCAGCGCTGTTGCAATAGCAATGTGCGTTCAGTTGACCACTCTGATTACATTTGGAAAACTGGATGTTGCTGTGAAATTCGCTTTGATGTTTGCCTGTTCAACCACAATGTAAGGGAATCTTATATAACTGAATGACAAGCAGATAATACCATCCTATACAGCTGGCATGGAGTGACTCAGTGATGTTTGTGAAATACCCGATCGGTCAGCAAGTTCACATTGAAAAGCTCCTGTGGCTAAAAATCTGAGAGTGGACAGAACTTGCAGAGGAGCAGATAAAGCACAATTCCTCAAAATCTGTCTTTGTAAAACCAGCACCAGTTCAGCACACAGCTCTTAGAGAATAACTCTTGGAAATTGAATTTGAATTAGAAGCAGTCATCATCATCTCTAAATATGTGCTCTCTCCTAATTCTTCCATTTGCGATGTCTTCTGACAACACTAAAGCAACCTTGGTAGTTGGAATAGTTTGGCCATTCTGTGCACCATTATATTGTTACAGAATGATTACAATCAAGTGAATTATATTTGCAAGCAATATGCAATTAATTTCGGTGGATTTGATAACACTTGCATCATTGATACAAATATGAAAAAGAAAGGTAAACGACACAGAAACCGTAGCACTGCTTTGAGGCTGGGTGCTTGCAGTTTGCAAAACCGAGCAGAAAATTGTGTATGCAAGGGGGAGGCTGTCATGAAAATGTGCGTGGCTTTATGCCAAGTTTAGTTTTTATACATCTTGAAGTGAGCGTGGAAATTGGCATACGCTGCATTTTTGTTTGTATGCACAATTGATAGTTGAGGCCCCTGGTCACAGCCTCCAGATACAGAGACCACAACAGTGATGGAAAAAACTTTGAAGGCTGTGCTGGATAAAGCCTTTTGTTACACCTCCACAGCTGATCAAAAACAAAATTATTTTGTGCAAATGAGTTGTGCATGCCTTAAGTGGTCTCTTCATTTAATGTAATTTTTGTTTTCGTCGTTTATGACATTTTGACTCAATTAACATTGTAACAAATGTTGTCTGTTTCTCCCACTTCCCTAGTTGTGGTTCATTTAGTTTGAGCTTCTGTCTGTTTAGTTTATTTTCTTAAATTTGTAATATTTATCTCTTGTTTGTTTTGTAATGTAATTTTCATTGAGCCATTTCAATGACATTATATGCCTTGTTTTTCCAGGCAGGTTGTTTATGGTGTGTCGCCTGTTACAAAGCTGGTCATTGTTGTTACGTCTGGCATCATTGCTCATTTCTTATAAAAGATAATTGCATGATGCTCCCAGTATGCAAACTTTTGCACTCATATAAAAATGAAATAATTCATTGTTGGTATAGAAGTAGTTAAGGAAATATATTTTAGTAACAGTTAGTACCTCAGAATCTTGTTTTTGACTTTTAAATTACATTTTGGCTTGGTCGCTATTGTTTTTGTCCTCCTTTGGCTTCAGACCCTTGATTATTTTCAACTTCCCTGTGTACCTTGAAAAAATTGTCAACATCTCCTTGCCAATTAACTCTTCTGTTTGTGTCCTTTGGACCATCCACTTTCCATCTTGGCCAGTATAATTCTAGAAGGCACCTGCAGACATTTGTAATAATGGAGAGGAGGTCGTGATAAACTTCAGCTTTGTGAAGATCTAGAGGACAGTGACCAGGTAGTCTGTGCACAATTCAGAAAACAAGCTAACCCTTTAACCTGTTCCAATGTGCTCAGTAATTGCTTAATGTGGATACTTTTGTCAACTACAATTTTCTAGCAATCTGTTATTTCCAAAATGTTATTATTATTAATTTCAGATTAATTCAGTCAGGCTGCATATATATTCACTAGATATGCATAGAATTATACTTGTCAATGAACGTACAATCATTATAAATCTTTACTTTTCTCTGTTTTCTTTTCCAGTTCTTCTGTAGTGGTGCTCTGCATCACCATTTGATCAAAGTCCTGTGCAGCCACCTATGATGTTTGAATGAAAGCGAATACCTCCAGCCTGCCATGAGACCCACTGCATTGCATTGAATACATTCAAATTAAGAACAATAAAGAACTACTTACAACATTTATGTTGGACAGAATACCCAGTGGGGGCTGGGTGGTCTTTTGGCCAGGAACCCATGCAGGATTTGTTTTTCTCTCCAGCTTATTTAAAAAAAATTCTGTCCACACTGGCCAACTGATCTTATCATCTGACCATTATTTAGAGACTTAAAAAAACAATTATATATTTAAGGACTCTATTACTCTTAATTATATATCTCACTTATGTAAGTGTGCATTATTTATATATCTTTTGTATAATATTTATGCATTATTATTCCTATCAAATTGTAATTTGTTTTTCTTTATATACGAGGGACGTTCAAAAGGTTTCCGCACTTTTGTATTTTCGTTGGAAATGGTGAAGGCGGGAGGAGTAGTAATTGGGCATTAAAAAGCTGGTATGATGCTGGGAAAATTGCTTTGCAAAGGAAGGTGAATATTTAGAAAAGTGATGTAATTTGTTTTTGAAATTCTTCATAAATTGAGTTAAAAAAAGTGCAGCAACCTTTTGAACATTACTCGTATAACTACTTCTTTGATATGTTGTAAAGCCACATCCTTTGTATGCAAATATGCTATAGAAATAAATGTTATTCTTGTTGTTGTCCTCCTAAAAAACAGTGGTTATTGCACAGTGCTTTTAGTTATTAATACAAAGAATCTCTGGAATTTAAATCTGCTGCTCTGTACAGTAAATGTGAGCTCTGATTGTTCTGTTCTGCAAGTGTCTTCAGTATTTAGGTTGAAGCCTATACTGATTGATCAATTAACCTGGTCACAAACTGACAGTGATCTTAATTAAACAATATTTTGTTTTAAAGTCAAATTTTATCATAGAACCAAACTTTCCAGGCATTAAACCTAGCTTATAGGAAACACTGGGCCGTTCATTAAAGTAATCATGACAGCCCATGCAAATTAGTATAATCATTATTTTCCTAATTACTCTTTATGGCTAAAGCTTATTAGAAACCAGCACTAAATCATTTCTATTACATTTGGTAAATATATTCCTCTCAATGTACAGCTCCTGATTATTAAACCTAGCGTAAATGAGCTGTGATAAAATGCACAGATTTAGTTTTGATAAAATGAACAAAGAAGTTAGGAATAATACATGGAAAGAATGTATTAGCTAACAAGCCGACAACAAATGGTTATATTCCAAAGAACAGAAAGAATTAAAATTACAGTAAATTGAACTGCACACAACTTCTCAAATTTGACTCCCACTTATTCCAGTATACAATACACACACATTAAAACCAGATCTTTCAAACTTGTTACTTTTCAAAAACTGCATTGATTTCAATGGCTAACTAATTTGTCAAAATTACAGAAGCATGGCTATTGTGAGAAGATTTGAAATGATGTTGTGTAGTGAGAAGTTAAGCAAAATGACACCTTATATTGGCTAACTAGAAAGATTACAATATGCAATCTTTTGGGGCAACTCAGGTCGCTTCTTCAGGCAAGATGTAAATGATGTCATGAAAATGTTGTGATGGGTTGATCAATGAGCCAAAGAGAAAATGTGGGCAACCAGACAGGGAATGAAGCCCACTAAAGCCCAAGGTGAGAAAGGAGAGTACCCATTGTTCTACTATTGGCAAAGTTTAGGCTCCACCAAGGGTTATATTTGTTCACATAGTGCTCCAGAATTAATTATTTCTGTGAACACAGAAGTGAAAAAGCTGAGGCATGATCTGAGAGACTAGTCAAGTCAAGTCAACTTTATTTATAAAGCACTTTACATACAACAGCCGCTGACCAAAGTGCTGAGCTGACAGACAAAAAACCCACACAAGCCAGTGAGTGGCAGCAAAGGTTTCCGAGGAGAAATGTGTTGAGCTGTGTTTCCTGCTAAAGAGGGCAAGTAAGCCTCTTAATGGCATGTGGTGGTGGATTCAGAAGTACACAAACACCAATTATACATACATACATACATACATAAGAAATTTGACAGCAAAGGGTAGACCATTCAGTCCATCAGTCTCATTTGTTTAGCTAAGCTGCTCCAATATCTCATCTAGATACTTTAAAAGTTTGTTGAGGTTTCTGCTTCAACTATATGAGTTTGTTTTAGAGTCTCACAAATCTTTGAATAATGAAGTATTTCGTAGCTTTGGTCTTAATGAACATCCCCATAATTTCCACTGTCCTCACGAACATGAATCACCATTTAGTTGGAAGATTTTGTCTGGATTTACTTTATAGATGCCTTTGAAAATGTTTGAAGACCTTGAATATTTTCCCAGTTGATTCTGGGGTTTGTCAGGGCTGTGTTCTTGCTCCTACTGTGTTCAATGCTTGTATGGACAGGGTGTTGGGCAAGGTCATGGGGTCCAGCAGCTGTGGGGCATCTGTTGGTGAAGAAAGGTTCACGGATCTTGACTTTGCTGACGATGCTGTGATCTTCGTGGAGTCCATGGAGGCTCTGATCGGAGCGCTCGAGAGACTGAGTGAGGAGTCTGAGTGTCTGGGCTTGCGAGGCACTCAGAAAACCAAGATCCAGGCCTTTAATGACCTCTTGGGCACAGCCATCAGCAGTGTGTCTGTTTGCGGAAAGAGCGTCAACCTTGTCGAGAGGTTTACTTACCTTGGCATTGACATTCATGTCTCTGGTGACTCTTCCTATGAAGTCAGTAGACAGATTGGGAGAGCATGGGGGGTCATGAGGTTGCTAGAAAGGGGTGTGTGGTGCTCCCGATATCTCTGCAAAAAGACGAAGGTCCAAGTCTTTAGAGTCCTGGTGCTTCCTGTCTTGCTATATGGCTACGGGATATGGACACTATCCAGTGACCTGAGACAAAGACTGGACTCCTTTGGTACTGTGCCTCTCCAGAAAATCTTTGTGTCAAATGAGCGGTTGCTCACGGAGTCCCGAATGAGGCACATTACCTGAATTGTGAGGGAGCATCAGTTATGGCACTACAGCCATGTCGGGCGTTTCCACTAGGGTGATCCAGCTCGTAAGATCCTCATTGTTGGGGACCCTTGTGGCTGAACCAGGCCAAGGGGTCACCCACGTAACACCTGGCTGCGGCAGATAGAGGGTCATTTCTGGAAGATGAGACTGGACTGCGTGTCTGCCTGGGGGGTTGCCAACCAGTATCCTGAGTTGTTTCGTTGTGTAGTGGATGCGGCACATATACCAGTGCATGCTCCCCAACTTGACTTGACTTGACTTTGAAAATTTTTGAAGACATTGAATATGTCCTAAGTTGATTCTTTTATGACAGTGTCTCCCAGTGTTTTGAAATATTTTGCTGCCTCCTCAGCACCTGACATTGCTCCAGTTTTAGAGTTATCTGAAAATTGTGGAAGTTTAGTAACTATACCGGTATCTATGTCGTTAATATATATTAGAAAAGTAATGTCCAAGGACAGACCCCTGAGGGATTTTGCTGATGACCTCACTCCATGTGGAGCATACTCCTCTTATTTGCACTCTTTGTCTCCAGTTGTTAACCAATTTAAGGTCCAGTATTGTAGGTCACCTCAGATGCCAACATCTTATAGTTACAAAATGAATCTTTGGTGTGAGACTGCAAACACCTGCGGCTGTCAGAGGGAGATCTGGCAACATGACTCCAGACATTTCAGAGGGAATCTGTGATCATTGAAGTATTTTTGAGGATTGCTTCAGAAGAGGGATTAAAACATGAGAATGGAACAGGGAGGTGAGCTTGAGACAAACACTCAAGTGGAGCGAGGAAGAGACATCTGCTTCTCAAAGGAGAGAGAGAGGGTGGGAGGTGAAGGTAAAGGGAGTACTTTTTGTGGTAGTTGAGCTGAGTGAGTAGACAAACCACAACATCCATAACACTGGGATTCAACAATCATATTAGCAGACCCAAAGAGTCTGCAGGTAATGACATTTTCTCTTTATTTTGTACTTTGTTTTGTACACAGTTGGTTCTTACCTTGTGTTTGCATTGCTTAATAAGTGCAGTTGTTTACTTGTTTTGTACTCTCTGGTTTTAATCTGGGTGTGAGGGGAGTGCTACAAAAGTGCCTCCGACTGATCTCCATTTGTTCTGTAAACAATAAGGTTAATGTTTATCCCCCTTTATTAGTTTTATAAAATTATATTACAGTAATAGTTGAGCATACAATAACTACTGTATGTACTCATTGACAAGTTCTCCCGCGGATAAGTCGGGACTTGATTTCATTGTATAATTTCTGGTATTTTATAATGTCGGTCATATAAGTCGAATGCAGAAAACTCACACTATTGGTCCAAGAGATTATGATATGTTAACGCCCACCTGAGAGTGTAACCATGGACCACACTGCCTGTTTTTTCTATGTTGGTGCGGCAATGCGCTGTATCAGCGCGAGCTGCTAACCTCTCTCTCTCTCTATTGCGCTTATGTGACCACATGGTAATACCCAAACTATTCCGAAGCAACGTTTGCACTGATTTGTGTTTTTTGTATCTCACACCCTCATATACCTTTATTGTAAGACAATCCCTTACCAACGATGGAGCGTTCGATCAGAAGAAAATATGAAGCTGGTTTTAAATTAAACGTCATTGAAGTAGCGAAAGATATTGGTAACTGCGCTGCTGCAACAAAATTTGATGCATCTGAGAAACTGATGTGAGATTGGAGGAGGCAAGAAGTAATTGTTGCTAAAATACACTCTGACAAGAGGGCTAAGATTTTCTCCCAGTATAGCTTAAAAAATATATGACTAAGTGAGTTGCTTGATAACACCACTCACAATTATTGGCTTGTTCTGGGTACATTTTAGATAATCTAAGCAGAGATAATGCAATCAACACAAAATGTGTTAACATGAGTGTTGTTCCCTCTAGTGCAGTTTTTTTTTAAGTAAAGACCATTAAAAACACCAAAAAGTCATCCAAGGTTGGAAATGCAAGTCAAACTTACCTTTCAAACAAACAGGGAATGTAATCTAAAAATCATAAGTTAACACAGAGAGAAAGAAATTAGAAATTGAGAAGACAAAAAAAAAATACCGTCATCATAACCAAACAGTGATCAAAAATTCAAAGTCAAAAAAGTAAGGGCAAGGATTTATTTGATACGAGACAGGGTCTCCAGGATTATTGTGAATGACTGAAAAGGCTGCAAGGTAATAACATTAACCAGAATCATAGTCACTGCCAGGCGAAAGATCAAAACTAGGAGAGATGAAAATAAATCGAGAGAACAAAAACTCCGTAGCAAAAAAAAAAAAAGTCAAATAAAGTAATCAGAAATCACGAAACGGACCTAGTAATTTGCCTGCTAGAAATTCAAGCTAACTAACGCTAAGAGCTGTGTTTTTTATCCAACTGAAAGATATTACATACTAGCAAAATACCCGCGCTTCGCAGCGGAGAAGTAGTGTGTTAAAGAGGTTATGAAAAAAAAAGGAAACATTTTAAAAATAACGTAACATGATTGTCAATGTAATTGTGTTGTCATTGTTATGAGTGTTGCTGTGTTTTATATATATAAAATACACACACACACACATATAAACATATATATACATATACATATACACATATATATACATATCTACATATATATATATATATATATATATACATATACACATCCACATATCAACATATATATATACACATATATACACACACACACGCTTTATGGGTGATGATTGTTTTAGTCTTTTTATCTTTATTTTATTTTATTGTAGAATCAACTCCTATCTGCGCACAGCAGGGCAGCCGTGGGCGGATGCGTATGGTGTATTCACTCCATGTTATCGTGCATTGCGCTGTCAGTGGTATTTTGATAAAAGAATTTGAACAACATATAAGAAGCGTATAAATTATTAAACAGTAAAACATTAACATTTAAGAAGTAAAGTTACATTAAGTACTACTGCAGTGCCTTCGGGTATACCTCATTTTTTGTTTGCCCATTACATGCTTAAATGTATACATTTTTTGGTGCACCTACCTGAGAACACGCGACATATAACCGAGCGTGGGAGAAGCATGGATTTTAAACACGCGTTGAGTTCATCTGCTGGTCTCCCTCGTGGAATAACTGGTAATGTTTGAGTAAAATCTACAGCGAGTAAAACGACATTACCTCCTATTTTTTTTTTTACGATCTCTGAGATCTTGCTTTTTTCGGTTCAAGGCTTCATAAGCTGTTTTATGTTGTATGGTGTACTTATCTCAAACCATCATCTTTGAATGTTGCAAGACTTTCGCCTTGTATGTAGATCGGGGTAATTACATTCATTGCATTCCTAGTCTGAATCACAATGTGATTGTATGGGTGGTTACCTGGCACTGTAGGGTTGCCACCCGTCCTTTAAAATACGGAATCGTGCCGCGTTTGAGAATGAAATTGCGCGTCCCGTTTTGAATCAATACTGGACGTGATTTATCCCGTATTTTTTTTATCATTTTTTTTTTAAAGCAGCGTCTCATGCAAATCATCCCACACGCATTTTATGAAGATGCCTCCTTTCCTACTTTTGATTGGGTAATACTTGATGTCATCGTTAGTTTGATTGGTGTTTTTAACTGTCCAGTGAGGAGGGCGTGTCTTTTAAGTACAGTCTGCAAAGTGTTGGCACTGAGATGTGGCGTCAGCGCCATAGTTGAAGCCCCTAACGTTGCGGTCAGCAAGTCGGCTAACATCCGCCATGTGCCGTCTTTCAGTTGCAAGAAGCAGATCATAGAATGGTTGAAACTGTTGCCCCTAACGTTGCGCCACGGCGTGTGGTTCGTTTATACCTCGTGTGTTCTCATTAAACTTTTATCTCGCGAATATGTTATTGCAATCCGCAGCGGGAGCGTTTCTATAAACTTAATTTAAACTTACGTTTTACACCGTGCTTTGTTTCCCTTATGAACATGCTTGTATGCTTAACTCGCTCCGTTCTCAATTGTTTAATTAATTTTTTGCTCTTCGCTGTTTGCGGCTGTTCCTCCATTTCCCCCTACTTCGTTCTTTTATCTCGCGAATATGTTATTGCAATCCTTAACGGGAGCGTTTCAATAAACTGATTGAAAATAGTTTTGCATTTACCTTTTTAGTAAAAGGCGAGCTTTTAAGCCTGAGAAATCACCCCGTAAATGCACACGTTTAATTGGACATGTGTTAATATGTATGGTTACACAGTATTAAAAGACAGTGAACAACATCAGTTACCTTTCTTCCCGCGTTTGATAAAAGGTGAGCTTTTAAGCCTGAGAAATCACCCCGTAAATGCACACGTTTAATTGCACATGTGTTAATATGTATGCTTACACAGTATTAAAAGACAGTCAAAAATTAATGTCATTTACCTTCGTTCCCGCGTGTGACTCGTGCTGTAAATGTCTTCCTTGTTTTTAGTTCACGTGATTACGTAGGAGGCGTGATGACGCGATATGTGACTCCGCCTCCTCCATTACAGTGTATGGACAAAAAATATGTTCCAGTTATGACCATTACGCTTTGAATTTCGAAATGAAACCTGCCTAACTTTTGTAAGTAAGCTGTAAGGAATGAGCCTGCCAAATTTCAGCCTTCCACCTACACGGGAAGTTGGAGAATTAGTGATGAGTGAGTCAGTGAGTCAGTCAGTCAGTCAGTGAGGGCTTTGCCTTTTATTATTATAGATTTAAAATGAGGCATCTGGTGACATCGTTGACACGATGAAGCAGCTAATCACATTAATGAACATGAAATAAAATACACAAAAATAACGTCCATCATAACAATGGTAACTGGAGAAAATCAAAAACAACAGTCAAAAATAATTGTCTTTCACTCAGTGATTCAAGGCTTAGCCATAAAACTCGCATTAAACATGGCTGCCTGAGCCAACCTTTAATCCCTTAAACCAGTGTTTTTCAACCAGTATACCATGACACAGTGGTGTGCCATGAGAGCTACCTAGGTGTGCCATGAAAATAATAGTGTGTAGCACACTTGGATCTGAACCTGAGGAGGACAGGGCTACCTGGAGAAGCTGGCAAAAAAGCAGCTCCACAATTGCCACGTAGCAGACACATCACTGAGAGCACTTCAGAGGGGTCTCCCGTCTGCTAGAAACCATCTGCCTGGGTGTATGGTCGCCAGTGCGCCTTACAGGGCTGGTGGAGAGTGGGCATATGAGTTGCTTCTGAGGCAGAGAAGGGTGGACAATGAGATGAAGCAGCTGGGAGATTCCACCAAAGTGCTCACTAAATGCTGTGTCTGCCGTAAATGTCGAAGTGCTCTGATCTTGGAGCTGCTTTCTTGCCATCTACTCTGGTAGTCTGACCCCTTTGAACAGTTGATTATGTGTATGAGATACAATGTGTTTGTGTGTAGTAAAAGAGTGGTGTACCTTGGGATGTTTTTAATTACAAAAAGTGTGCCAGCACAGAAAAAGGGCTGGGAAGCACTGCCTTAGCCTAATGAGGTCAAGTTACGGCTTGCCACCCATCCAGAATGCTGCATATTGAAATTCAGGCCTTGTCTATCATTACCTTTGCTCATACAGTTTGTCAGTGTGAGCTGTTTAGTAACGTTATGACCTGAGGGTAAAGACTGTTACTGAATCTATTTATGCAAATAATAATTTGCTAGAACAGAATGGAGAGAAAAGTGACATAATGACATTTGATAATATTACTTATCAGTCTGAGTTTCTTATATTTGTCCTGAAGAGCAGAAGCAGTAAACAAGTAATATACTATACCAACTCCATCATTCTCTATAGTGCTTAGTGATCTTTAGTTGAGCTGGTATTTGCCAGATGTTATACAACCAAAAAGGCTGGACTTCATTGCAGATTTATAGGCCTTGTTGAGCATAGATGGAGATATCTAAACTTGCTATAAAAACTTGTGGAAGTGAAGGGAAAGGTTTCTTGAAAGGTGCATTGTGCGCTTGTTAGGTGATCAGTTATGGTGCCTCCAGGAAATTTAAAGTGCCTCTCCAGTGCATCGTTGCCTATGCATTGTGACCAGAGAAATGATTAATGCAAAACTGAATCTGAAGCAAAACTTAAGAGTTTCACTTCACAAAAAAAATCATGCTTTTTAAGTGTTCTGAAGGCCAAGAGAAGCCTTTGGGAAGGACTTGTTACTTAAGAGCAAATGATTAATAGAGGCATTTTTGGTAGTACCTGAATTAAAGTGTCGCTTACTGAAGCGACTAACCCAACAGAACACAATATGGTATGATAGTACTCAGACTCCAGTTTATTATTTTGTGTTTCTTCTACATGTTCATGTGGGTTTCTTTCTGTGCACTGAAGTTTTATTTCCCACAGTTTTAACATAGGTTGTTATACTGACGGCTTCTTATAAGCCTGGCTGCTGTGAGTGTTCACACTCTGAGATGGACTATTGGCCACTTGCTTGTTGCCACCTCAGTAGCCCTGAATTCCCATTACCCTATGTTGGAACAAATGTCATGACATGTCATTTTCTAACCCACTTAATCCAGACCAGGGTCATGGGAGGACTAGAGCTCATCCCAGCTAGCATGGGCCACAGACAGGGCACCAGCACTGGAGCAGATGGGTTAAGCAAATTGATGGATAGAAAACTGGCATTTCTTAGCAACTTGCTTGTGAAGGGAGTTTAAAGGATGGCCTTCTATGTTTCTCAGGAGACAGACACCGGCACACAACTTTAAAAGACCTTTTGTGTCAGTGACATTTTCTTAATCAATAGCCCCTAAAGCTTACTGTAGCACATTTTAATGATGCTTGGTTGGAAAAAAAAATATTGGTCTGCAATAAATGTATGTGAAGGATTTATATTTCAGAAATTACAGACACTTCCCCAACTCATAAATTTAATATTTGTTGGATCATAAGAAGTAAACCAATTTCTTCAGACGTAAAATATATCTTCCTGCTTACGTTACAAGATGAAGAAAAACTATTTAATCTATGGGTCAAATAACAGAACGGAAGGCTGGTATAATTTTCTTAAAATGAGATTTATTGAAGTCCTGTCTGTGTAATCACTGCAGTGTGGAAAGTTTAATTTATAGATTAGATTATTGAATCATGCCCTGCTACATTTTTCATTAGGGAGGTATTGGCTGGAAACTCCTGACCTTCTAATCTTTATGTTTTAAACAAAAACCGCAAGTGCTTATTATATTTGGGCAGATTTAACCAGTCCTCACACACACACACACACAAACAGTTATGGATACTTGCTATTGACTCTAATTTTATTCTTCGAAATGGCTTCTAACCTCAACTCTTACAAGTCACAAATGCATAGCAACTAATAACAAGGTGACCTTATTCTGTATCAGTACTGTTCTTAATGCAAGGTAGCTTTGTTCTCAACCTCAGGTTT
The DNA here is from genome assembly GCF_900747795.2 of Erpetoichthys calabaricus. Classification (NCBI taxonomy): domain Eukaryota; kingdom Metazoa; phylum Chordata; class Cladistia; order Polypteriformes; family Polypteridae; genus Erpetoichthys; species Erpetoichthys calabaricus. The sequence continues at coordinate 312,130,411 of NC_041395.2, forward strand.
AGCAGCTATAGGAGAAGTGTTTCCAGGGAAGGTTTTACTACCCAAATGAGCATGTCTTAACATATTAATCTCTGCTCCAAAGTCTGATTACAACTGCAAGGACTCATTGCCAGAACTTACATTGCCTACCCAACTGCTAGTATTGGATCTATGAATGTCTTCATGGATATAATCATTAGGGAATTACGTAGGGTCTTCAGTTTTTTTATTTTACTTCCCTTAAGTCAGAGGCACATTACATGTCTTCTAGACGGTGGGGATGTCAAACCCTGATGACTACAGCTGCCGATCTTGTTAGCTGAATATGTCAGATTACACATCAAGAAATCACAGGGCATGGCAAATTACATGCCTCCTTGAGGTATACAAAAATGCCCTTCTTGGGAGACAAATAATGGGTTAACAGCTTAAAGCTTCTCGCAGCAATGGGAGTTAATAAGGCCTCGATAGGATAGTTGATGCAAACAATTCCTGCAGGTGTCCTGACTTTTGTTGATTACTTATAATCCTCTGTTGTGCTGTTCGGACTAATTCTTCTGGGATTGGCAGTTTGGAAAATGAAAGGTTTGATTGCTTTTCTTAAAAAATAAAATAAATGAAAAATAAAGTTTTTTTCATATGGTTTGAGGGCAGCAACTAGCATTCACAGTACGTGCAATTACAATGTATGACTGCCCTGTGCATAGAAGTATTGATATTCAGCAGGGCTTCAATATTCATGTAATTTGCACTGCATTGTAATTTCATTTGCTAAGCAAAAAACCTTGAGAAATGCCTCCCAATAAAAGCACTATATTTATAAAAGATATCCTGAATAACACAATGGATGTTCACTAAATATAATATCTGTTTTCCACCTATGTTCATTAATTCAAGGATTAATTGTTCTAGTTTGATGAATAGAAAGCTGCTTTGTCCTTTGCTCTGTAAGCCAGCCAATGATTTTCTCAGCCCCACTAGACTTGTTTCACTTGTTTAGCCATGATATAGCTCTCCTGATGTAGCTGAGAATTGTTTAATCCTGCACCATAACCAGGTCATGGCTTTTCCATGCTGCTTCAGAAAATGGCCACAAAGCTTGAAAAGTAAGCTAATATGTGTGATACTTGAAGTATCATTAATCTTGATCTAGTGATTAGCTTTTCATCTTCAGCTATCGACGCTTTCAAGATTGGTTGGAAGGGACAGTTCAGACTGAAGACCACATTTAAATGTCACTGATTCTCTGTTCTTCCAGTTACAGATGAATTGTTGCCAGAAATATTTCATCCTTTAATTCCTGCTCCTTTAACTGGAGCATGCGTCTCAGCTCGGACACATTTTTGTCATCAGGCTGCTGCCCTAAAGTCCAGCTCAAATATCCCTTGATGCCCATCTCAGCTTGCAGAGCTGGGTCATATCTGGTTTCTTACTTTGCCCTGTGTAAGTGGCACATTCATTACTCAGCTAATTGATGGATGAGTCTGCGCACCTTCCTAGCAGATAAAATGAATGGATTACAGCTAGACTGTGTTTAAAAAAACTGTTACACATTGGCAGTAAAGCACATATAGGGCTTTGGAGATTGAAGAGATCTTTGTGTCATAACAGAAAAGACAAATCTGCAAAAGCTAAAAAACACACCCACTAAATAAGTTTAAGTTTCTAGGCCTATGTTAGGAACAATTTACAATCAAAAGCAAACATGCACCTATTTTCTGAATAATAACAGCAAGGTAGAATCAGAGCTGAACAAGAAATGATGTTGTCACTACTGGTCACCATTGGCTTGTGAAGCAACTTAATCACACACCTCAGTTCTCTGAGAAAGCCCACTTGTACACAGGGGAACACGTGAACTCCACGCAGAAGGCATGTGAACCAGGAAAAGAACATGGGCAGAGGGCAATGCCACCTGTGACCCCAGCTTGTACATATGAATGTTAAGTATGCAGCGCAACATGAAAAATACACACAGAAAAGGCCTTTATGCAAAATCTTCTAATCCTGCTAATTCCACCAGACTGGGACATGTTCAATACAGCATTGAAATTATTTTTAGAACCTGCATACACAGGTAAAATGAGATTTAAATACAATCATAAAACAGTATGTTTTCTGTCTGTCTGTCTGTCTGTCTGTCTGTCTGTCTGTCTGTCTGTCTGTCTGTCTGTCTATCTATCTATCTATCTATCTATAGTGTATAGTGTCTTATCTATCTCTCTATCAGCACATGTTATCAAAGATCTGCCTACACAAAGAAATCAATGAAGACTGTGACAAATCATTATGGACACTTATTCATAAGTCTTTGATAAGCTGATATTTTCTGTGGTTTCACAGAGCAGGCGGATCTAATGAGTGTGCATCCTTGGCATAATTTCTTTGAAATGTATTAAATTGTTGCTTCACATCTCCATATCAGGCATAAAATCTGTGAGCTGAAATGATTGATTCTTTTCTATGGTGTCAAATTCCATTTTTTACAGAACTGCTGAAGCAATATCTTCCACTAAAACAGATATTATACTGTATAAAAATATTAGCATATGTCTATTTTTGTATGTAGTAATGGCTTCCACTTCACAGTTTCAGTGACCTGGGTTCAAATCCATGACACTGCCGGTGCAGAGTTTGAATGTTCTCCCTGTAGGTTTTTTCTGGGTGTGTTGGTTTTCTACTATAATTCATAGATGTTTATGTCAGGAAGATTTATTATTATTAACTGGTCTGATATCTTTTAGTTAGTGTAAGTATGCCCTGGGAAGAATTCAGCAATAAAAAAATGGGCTTGTTGATGGTATCCACTGGCAGTAAACTGGTACATGCTTACTTCTTAGAAATCAACAGAGGCATTCCACACACTGGTTGTAGTTTTCAGATCGCCCAGGATTATGAAGCATGTATTTTATCGATTTCAGCAGCAATCACATCATAGGTGAGGTGCCCCTGAATTCGCCTTCAAGGAGTGGCAGCTTTTTTTTTTTTTTTTGCACTGTATTTTAGAATCGATTATTTGGACAGTAATTCCCCCCACCAAAAAATGAACTGTGCACAGACTGAATGTCTGCAGTAGTACGTTTAAACTGGGCCTCTTTTGGAGACAAGCTTCAAGAGATGTAACATGATTACATTGCTTCTTGAGCAACTGTCCTACTAAAAAACTGGCAAATGAAAGTTCATCCAAAATGTGAGGGCTGAAATTTACCATGACTTACTGTTCCTGTCAGGATAATCTAAATCTCCTCACTATCATAATCAACGGACATGACAAGATAAAGAATCTGATTAAGATGCACCTTCAGTTCATGAAGAGCGAATCAATGTTTGCTGCTCTCCTTTGGTGCAAGTGGAGAGTGGAATGGCGTCATGTTTACCTCCTAGAAAACATCAAGAGAAACTGACTAGTCAAGGTTGAAATGTAATCACTTTGATTGCAGAGACACCTTGTTTCTACATGTGCATGGAGAAAACTATCCAACCAATCCAAACAAAATGATCACAAAAGTGTGAATAGTTATTGTCTTACCCTCATACAACAAGGGGAGCTTAACAATGAAAGGTCAAGTAGCAGGATAACTCATGGCCAGGTCAGTAACATGTCCTGAAACCTACTGAAACCCTTAACCTATACTGCCAGCTTCAGCAGACAATCCAAGAACCCGCTTTAGTTGGCTCAGAGCATACTAACATACACCCCTGCTCAGTCATAGAAGGTGACCGATGAACCTACCCTTGTACTACTAGCGAAGCAAACAGTAAGAAAAAACAGTTGAAGGCACGGGAAATGAGTCATAGTCAGAGGCCAGGAAAAAGATTGAAACCAAAAGTTAAATAGTATCAAACATGTGAAAACCAGATTGTAAACCAAAGGTATAAGCAAGGATGACAGGATTAAAACAGACTACATAGACACACGGAGAAAGAGTTTGTAGTTTTGGCTTTCCAAATCCTGAATAGACAGTGAAGTGTTGTACAAGTATTTAATCCATCGTAATGATGACATCAGACACACATGACCAATGGATTAGATTTAGATTTGATTAAATCTTTATACATACTGCAAGAGCACTGTGCGAAATTATTGTACCTCAGTTGTGGCAGGAAAGTATATAAAGGCAAAAGAAAATAAGATGATGTATAAATAAATAAAAAATAAATAAATAAAGAGTAGCGGAACAATGGTCTAATGCAGACAGTGCAAAACAGAACTGTACAGACATATAGATTGTATAAAACAGTAGTACATGTGTAAGATAGAGTAGAATTACACATAAATCAACAAGCGGGTACAGTACATAGTGCAGCTAGGATCAGGTTACTAAGAATTCAGTGATCTTATGACCTGGGAAAAAAGCTATCCGTGAAGCAGGTGGGGTGAGTGGTGAGGCTCCAGTAGAATTTACCAGAAGGAGGAGGAGGAGGAGGTTGGGAACGTGCACTGATAGTGTGTTGCCATACCCACCACACAATGAACCACCTGGATTGAGATCAGAGTTCAGCAGGTGACGTCTCAGCACCACACTGGAACAGTGTGAGCTTTTTAATTGTTTTACCAGAAAGGAAAAAGTGAAAACTGGGGTAGAGCTAAATGGCTGCCATCAAAGATGATAGATTCAACCTTTCTCAGACATCTGATGGAGTAGAAAATATGAAGCTGTTGAAGGTCACCCCCATTGCAGTTAGGTGCAGTACAGACAGTCATTTGGAGGAGCTAGCAAACCTGCTGGTCAGATTATCAAACCATACCATGATGCATTCAGTCAGGATATATTCAATAGGGCAGTAGCAGAACTTCATCAGTATTTTGGTTCCCACTCCAAATCTCTTTAGCCTTCTCAGAAAAAGAGCCTTTGCTGTACCTTTTTGTGGTGTTTACAGACCACTAAGAAAGTTAGTGATCTGGACAACCAGGAATCTAAAGCTTCTAACTATCCGGACAGGGGAGCCATTGTTGCGGAGTGGAGCATGATTGCTTTTGTTCATCCTGAAGTCAAAATGACCTTCTTCGTTTTCTCTGCGTTCAGGGAGAGGTTGCTGTCATGGTACTATACTGTCAGGTCTTTTCCTTTCCTCCTGTTGGCAGTCTCATCATCACAGTGGTTTGTCTACAAACTTTGCTGTTGTCCTTATACTTTCTGGACAGTCATAGATGAATAGATTATATGACAGTGAGCTGAGGCAACACCTCTGCCAAATTCTGATGTTAGTGAACACTATGGAGAGGTTCTGTTGCCAGTCCTCAATGAATGGAGTCTAAATGCAGGAAATGAATCACCCACCCAGAGATGGAGCTGCTCAGACCAAGGCCTCTAAGCTTTAGCGCCAAAATGGTGGGCACAATGGTGTTAAAAGCAGATCTATAGTCAATGAACAGCATCCCAAACATAGGTGTTTTTCATTTTCAGATGTCACAAAGAACAGATCCCACAAAATGGTGTCACCCATGAAAAACAAAATGGCATTGTGGGAACTGAATAAAAATAATAATAACCAATTGCTCTAAAAATGCACTAAAAAATAGGAAGCTTGGCCAGAATTGTTCTATGACAGAATACTGGACAGAACTTAGTTAATTTGCAAAATAAATTTGTCAAGGTAGAGACTCATAACAACCCTGCATGTCATTAAGATGCAAAGGCCTACTGGAGGTCGTGGAGAAAACCCTTAGAGACTCAGGGGGAACTACAATCTCCACTTATTGTGCAGGCCAGGAATTGAACACAAGTCTCTGGAGGTGCAAGGCTGCAATGCTAATTGCCGTACCCCACACTCTTAGCTTTATTTTATGTTTCATCTTCAAATAAATAAAGACACACAGGGAATAACAAAATGAATTGTGATGTTACAATCAGAACAGGAACAGCTTACCTAATCTTCACCAGTTCATAGAAAATAAAGGAACAAATGCATGATGGCAAGTTGTGTATCTGTAGGGAAGCCCATCTTTAGCAAACCACAGAGCTCAGTGAGGGAGAAGAAAGAGTGTGCTAAAGGCTGATTTCTATTTAACTTGTTTGGACAAGCTGCAGAAGCACTTAGTAGACACGTGACTCCCAGTCATTTATCATGCCTTAATGCCACTTACACAACATGGTTTATTTATAACCCAAATTAGCATTTTTCCCCAGCCTTAATGAGTGGTGACCTAACTAAATGCCTGGCTTAATTTAGCAGAAAGTTAAAAGTCCACAATCTTTAGCGTGGATTCATTTTACTTTGTCCCTGTAGATACTAGGGGTTTAGAGCAAAAACTTGCCTCATTATCCTGAAGGAAACACAAACAGGACTGCCTTCTTGATCTTACTAATGACTGCAGAGCTGCATACAATGAAAAGAAAACAAAACAAATGTCAATTTTTATTATGTTTGATTAGTGAAACTTGCTGGATTTTTTTTTCCTTGTTGCCTGATTATTTTATTGCCATTTTGTGATCAGCATAAAGAGGGGAATCCAATGCATCGAAGGAGGGAAATATCTCCTAGGAGGTTTGTTAGAAATGAAGGGAAGAAATCAATGGGATCTGGCAGGAGGTCAAAGAAGTTGAAGCAATGTCCTCAACATACTTGCCATACTTGCCAGAGGGTATTCCATAGAACCTGGCTGATGGAAGAACAGAAATGGCAATCAAGCTCAATGGCATTCCAAGGGCAAAGCTATCTGTTGAAACTACCAACAAGGGCCTGTGGGAGAACTTAGAGAACAGGCTGGAGAGTCAGGTGCTTCAAGTCCCCTATGGAGGACAGCTGAGCCAGAAATTAGACACAACTGGTGAAATGTCTCTGTGAAGGAGTTGTTGTCTTAAAAAGCTGAAATGTGGCAGGGGGACGGGAGATGATCAGAGGGAGCTGAATATGAGCAACCCAGGAAATGGAGCAAGCAGAGTGAGTCACAGAAGCAGGTGCTGGAGGAAGAATGGTGGCAAACCCAGCATGGTGGTTAAAATGAGAAGGATATCATGACAAATGTAGCAGTACAAATGGAGGCAAACCCAGGATCAAAAGAGACAAGCTAAATTATGAAATTGGACAAAAAAGGATCAGTCAGTGTCATGAAAAAGATCACTGGGGCAGAAGCACAAAATGGTGTTTTAAGAAGGGAGTGCTGCCAACAAAGAGGAAATCTGTGGTGTCATTACATGGGCTTCTTCATAGTGAACATATCTCATACTTTCTTAAACCAGTTCTAGGCCATAGGGAACTGGAGTCTACCCTGTCAACACTGAGTGCAAAGAAGTAATCAACTGTCAATGGTGATTCAATTCATCTCAGCACTCACACACTTCAGAAGCTGTCCTATGGTATCTGGCACCAAGATGTAATCGGCAGATCCAGTAAGTCCTGTTAAGTTATGAGGTGGTGCCTCCATGGATCAGACTTGTTTTTTCAGCACATCAGACAGATGTCCAATTGAATTGAAATCTGGGGAAATTGGAGGCCAAGTCAACGCCTTGAACTCTTTGGCATGTTCCCCAAACCATTCCTGGGCAAATTATGAAGCTTTACATTATCCTATCCACTGCCATCAGGAAATACCATTCTGTGCAGGGGTGTACATGCTCTGCATCAATCTTTAGGTAGGTGGTATGTGTCAAAGTAACATTCTCATGAATGCTATGACCCCCAGTTTCTCAGCAGAACATTGCTCAGAACATTACCCACTGCCCACCCACAGCCTCCACTGGCTTGCCTTTTTCCCATAGTGCATCCTACTTCCATCTCTTCCCTAGGTAAATGATGCACACAAACTCAGCTGTCCATAAGATCTTAAATAAAACGTGGCTCGTCAGACCAGGCTACCTTCTTCCATTGGTATGTGGTCCAGTTCTGACACATGCCTATTGTAGGTGATTTCAGTGGTGGACAGGAGTCAGCATGGACACTGTGACTGGTCTGCAGTTACACAACCCCCACACACAGCAAGCTGCAATGTATTGTGTGTTTTACAAGTTCTCTCTTATTGCCTGCATTACATTTTTCAACAGTTTGTGTTTCAGTAGCCTTTACTCCCCACATGCATCAGTGAGCCTTGGGGTTCCACGATCCTGTTGCCTGTATACTTGTTATCCTTCCTAGGACCACTTTTGGTAGGTACCAACCAGTGCATACAAGAAAACACCGTACAAGACCTGCTCTTTAGGAGATGTTTTGACCTAGTTATCTAGCCATTACAATGTGGCCTTCTTAAAGTTTCTCCAATCCTTAAACTTGCCCATTTTTTGCTACTTCTAACACATCAGCTTCAAGAACTGACCATTCACTTGCTATCTAATGTATCCCACTTTTTGACAAGTGCCATTGCAATGAGATAATCTTTGTTATTCTCTGCATATTTATCATATATATAAATGTCTACGCGTGGAAGTTTGTGTGTCTGTCCGGCCTGGAAGTGAGAGGTGGAGTCGGGGTAAGGGCTCCACCTCTGAGGATACACAAGCGAGGCCAGCAAAAACAAAACCTCAGAAGAAAGAGGCGAAAACAGTATCCCTTTAACTTTTCCTCCCGCTGCTAATTCACAAGCGACGCGAGCACGTTGGCAAAACAAAACCTCCGGAGAAAGACAAAGTCGCTTAGCCGCAAATAAACAAATGATGATAGCATGTTGGCAAACCGAAACCTCCTAGGAGAGATATGCCAGAGTATATCCTTTCAATTACCTAACATCTCTACATTTCAAATTTTTTTCTGATGATTTCAATAGTTTCTAGGACTCTAAAAACCACGGGCTTACACAGCTGGTATATATATGTATATATATATATATACAGTATATACAAACCGGCTTCAGTTACATATATATCTCTCTCACTTTTCCTCTCTCGCTCTGTGTGTGTTATATATATACAGACACAACTGAAGCACCCCAGTTAAAGTAAGATGCTTTTATTTACACTTGGTCACTATCTCACTTTATTCAGCATCCCCAGTGAGCACCTCCCAGCACAATATAATATAAACCTTCCTTTTTCTCTCCTTTCACTCTTCTCCCTCCAGGCAAGCATTGTCCTCCTTCTCCTGCAGACTTCGATTCCATGACTGAGGTGAGATGGCCCTTTTTTCTGCTGGACAGCTGAAGCATCCATCCATCCATCCATTCTCTTCCGCTTATCCGAGGTTGGGTCGCGGGGACAGAAGCTTGAGCAGAGATGCCCAGACTTCCCTCTCCCCGGCCACTTCTTCTAGCTCTTCCTCGAACCGCCACCTTATCGTGGTGGAGGGGTTTGCGTGTCCCAATGATCCTAGGAGCTCTGTTGTCCGGGGCTTTACGCCCCTGGTAGGGCCACCCAAGGCAAACTGGTCCTAGGTGAGGGATGAGACAAAGTGCGGTTCAACACAACCTCCTATGATGAACAAAAAATTTGGACGGCGTTTTCCTTCGCCCGGATGCGGGTCACCGGGGCCCCCCTCTTGAGCCAGGCCTGGAGGTGGGGCTCGATGGCGAGCGCCTGGTGGCCGGGCTTGCACCCATGGGGCTCGGCCAGGCACAGCCCGAAGAGGCAACGTGGGTCCCCCTTCCCATGGGCTCACCACCTATGGGAAGGGCCAAGGAGGTCGGGTGCAGTGTGAGTTGGGTGGTGGCCGAAGGCGGGGACCTTGGCGGTCCGATCCTTGGCTACAGAAGCTGGCTCTTGGGACAGCTGAAGCAATTCTACCATATATCTATATGTAGATGATGTATTAAATAACAACAACTGTCAACACAAAATAAGAAAAATTTTGAACAGTTTTGAAAAATTCCACGTACAAAAACTGCTCTTTGGCCAGCATTATTATTAAAAACTTTTCTGAACTGCAGCAGAAAAAAATAAAAATAAAACTGATGTCTTGCTTGAAACTGCCCCATAATTCTGCTGGTGTTTTTAGAATCCACAGATATGTTATCCAACAGCTGATTTTCTACATTACACGCTATATTGCTGCTAGATCTGTCACTGGCTTCCATGATGGTGGCTAAATGCTTTTTATCAGTGGTACTAAGTTTGCGGTTTTCTGTATTATCCTTTGGTTTTGATTCTGGCTTTGTTCTCGGTGATGCTAAAATGGATTCTCATTTTCTCATAAAAATCAGCCTAAGAGGACACAGTCTCTAATTACTCAGATGTGGTATTAATTGTGGTAACCACCTGAAGCAAAGCAATAAAAGGTCAGTTCTTTGCCTCAAGAATTTTCTGTGGTATTGTGAGTAACTGGTCAGCCAGCCTCAGCCTCAATGTTATCTTCAGTCTCCATACCTTTGTTGTCAGAGGTAATACAAATGTGGCAAAAGAGTGTATGACTTCGAAAGCATCACACAAAACAGGTAGAACCATCACTGACTTGCATATTTTTAAACATGCCAAGATGCTTCTAAATAAAAAAGTAAAATGAAATTCAAGATCCTTGAACCCAAAACCCCCAATTAGACACACAGATCACAGAAATCTGTGCAGAAAGTCATATACAAAATTATGAAACTCTGCTGATCATAACAGACTCCACTTGTGTTGTCTTTTTCTGGCAGAGGATTATTTTTTAAAATTTGGATTTTCTAGTTCTATTGTTTTTTCATGAATTTCTGGTTATGCATTTGTTCCACATGTTAGGATTTCGTGACCTGAATTGGCTTTTAAAGATTTATTCTTTATTTGGATTATTTTTTTGGATATTCATTAAATTTGTTACTTTCTTCATTCTTCCTGTTTTCGCTTACTGCTAAATAAACTTCCTGTTAATTTTCATCATTTAGAGGTTTCTTTATTATTTGAGTATTGTTTGTTTATTACTAGCATTCTTTAAATAAATAATTGGGTGACTGAGTTTTTAGTGATGGTTTAGATAAGGTTAGGTGTGCCCACAGGAGGGTGCAATCTTAAAAAGACCTTGGCAGCACTTTGGTGGATCAAACAAGAATGGACAGAAGCATAGAATCATTTGTAAAAAAAAAAAAAAAAATCTGAAAAATCTTTCTGGCCAGTAACCGAGTTTTGTTGGTTTGGTAAGGGTTAAAGCAGCTGTTCTTTTACCAGCTGATGCCAACTGTGATTCATGATTGGCTGTTGTTCAATGTATACATTCTTTCAACAAATCATCTAAAAATATTACACTCCACCCCTCACCCATTGTGTTAACCAATATCACTTGTCAGTTGTTTTGAAGGACCCTTGAATCATTTTTAATTACCCTTATAATATTACAGGGCCTGTCTCCATTAATATCACACCCCCACCCATCCCACGCCTGTTTTATTGTCCATTTCTTGGAAACAATTGGTTGTTGGTTATCTGATGGTGTTTTAAACCCATATGCTCTCAGCAATTAATGGGAGTGGAGACACTGAGACATGGAAAGTTGGCCAGACGGAAGCACAGAAGAAGATCGTAATGGCTAATATTGTGAAGCAATCACAAAGGTGTTGGGCTGTTCAGCAGAACATATTTAGATCAGTTGCAATTTCTGACTCATTGTGTGATCCTGGGGGAATCAATTAAATGTAAAACTGTGATATTACTTGCTTTAATTGTTTTTAACTTTATTCTATACTCTGTATGATTCCTCAGCTGGCATGTCACTTTTAGACTGACCACTTCTCTGATAAGGCAGACAAAGGTGGAAATGAAAGGAGGGAATGATAGCCCAGAACTGTGAAGGAAGCTTCCAAATGGGACCTTCTGTCCAAACTGTTGCAAGATATTTAGCTCAAGGGTTGGACTCCTTGTACTGTATATCTAAGAACACACACATAAACTTGAGGAATGCCATTATCACTGGGAGAATACCAAAGGATGAGCCCATAGCTCATTTTGTAGTGACAGATTAATTCTGATCTTCTGTTACAGCCTACTCTGAATTCATTCCTTCACAGACCTTAAGCTGATGTCACATTACGAAACCTCCAGTCATAGGGTATGTCAGTTCTCCTGAACTTTCTGGTCTCATTGCCAGACCATATCAGTTTACACAACTGAAAATTGCTGGGCATTCCAAATTTGACAACTTTCCAGCACAGATGTATTTTTCTGACAACTATTAATGTTTTGCCTGACTTACTAACGGTGCCTGAAAAGTTACCATGTACCGTGATTTCACCCACAATCTCTGGCCTTTCTTTATTTTTTCCATTCTGTTGTGGCATGTAAAATATGAAACATTAGACAGACAAGCTTTTCTTCTGTTTGTGAGGTCCAAAGCCCCTGTGCTCCTTATCCCTGCTGCAGTCTATGTATTGCACTTCCATATGAGCATTCATTGGTTGTTAAATTTCATGCACAAAGCACCCACCCCTACGACTAAAGACAAAATCCAATCTGTTGGATTTTGTCAGGGTTGAGTCATGGACTAGTTGAACTGAGTCGCTGGTTATGTCATCGTGAAGATATGTGTGAGTAAGCCAGTTAGGCAGGTGCCTCATTAATTCCTTGGAGAGTGTGGCACATTCGTACCTGTGCCTCATGAGGAGCATTAGTATAAGAGGAGCCTGCATGGGACAAAAGGGGAGGAAAAAAACAACGAGGCAAAAAGCCGTGAGAACAGCAAAGGCAGGATCAGCCAGGCAGTATGTGTGAGAGGCAGCATGGTCATAGGCCCACAAGGGAGTGAAGGATCAGCACTCTAGAGTCCGGTCGTCTCCACTGACTAATGGATGAGTTGGAACGATCAAGGTCGTATCCTACCTTAGGGATCTGTGGTACGCCAAGGGTGCGAGAAGGAAGACAGGAGGACAAATGACCCCGAGCAGTCTGGCTGGTGCCACCTGGAGGAAGCTAAGATGGGAGGTTGGATGGTGAGGACTGAGGCTGCTTGTGTCTCCATTGGCTGAGCGAGCAATGGGTGAGCTGGGAAGACAGAACTGGAAAGGTGCTGGGCTTGTCCGGCAGAATATGAAGGACCCAATGGCTTTTGATTTTAATCTTGTTTTAATCTGGATTTTTAACTCATCTATCTATCTATCTATCTATCTATCTATCTATCTATCTATCTATCTATCTATCTATCTATCTATCTATCTATCTATCTATCTATCTATCTATCTATCTATCTATTCATTGAAGAGTTTTAAGCTTTGCACTTTGAACACTGTTTTGATTTTTGGTTGTTTTTAATAAAAGCACTGGAGCACTTTTGACCCCACCCTTGGTTTGTATGTTGTGCCCTCATCCTCACGTGTGTTATTGGCAGTAACGCATTCAAGTGGCTCACCGGAAGGAACCGGTAGCGTGGGACCAGCCCATACCATCACAAGAGGACTTGTGTTAACAGAGCAAGGTATGAAGAGTTAGGGTCTCATGAGTTGGTTTTAAAATTCATTTTAAAAAACATGTAATGTTTTGTTTTTAAGCCAACCATTCTGGTTGTAACTCCTCTTTAAATTTTTTGATTAGCGGAATGTGTATATCTTTATAATTATGCATAGCTACATAGTTAATTGTTTTGTCCTCCTACTTTGCTTCTATTTTGTGTAACTGTCTCTATTTCTTTTATGAGAGTAATCTAGAAAAATAAATGGAGTTGTTTTTTTAGACATGGTTTAGAGTGTGTTCTGTCTGTTGTTCTCTCTGTCATTTGTGTACATCCTGCTTATTGACCCATAGGCTGTAACATCTACTCACAACACAACTGAGAGCTGCCAATCATACCTAATGTGCATATACTGGGACATGAGAGGACGTTCTCTGGGGAACACATGACAAACCTATAAGAATATTTGGTGAACGTGCCAGCTCAACACAGACAGTTGCTGAGCTGGGAATCTGATCCAGGTTTGAGGAGCTGTGAGCTCTAAACATTCTTCCATGGTGTCAGTCATTAATTACAGTAGTTTAATTTACTTTAATTAAATTCAGTTAACTTATTAGGTTTCATTCAGTTCAAAATGATCCATTTCCTTCTGTGTAGTTATTATATTTTTATTACATCATAGTCAAAAGAAAATAACATTGATTTTTTTAAACTGTAAGGCAGTGCTGTGATTTTATGATTGACAAAACCTGTAACACATGCTAAGTTTCATTAGATCATGTACAGCATAACAGTTTTATTTCACTTTTTTGTTCATAAAATGTTTAAAATTTTTTTTTAGTCGTACCATTTTCTAACCATAATCTCCATCACAGTCACCTTGGGTTAGGGGGTGCAGCTGGAGCATATCCCAGGAGCCACTGAGCATAAAGCAGGAACAAACTCTGGATGGGATGACAGTCCATCGCAGGGTGAACACACACACACAAACACGCACTTTGGCCACTTTAGTATGGACAAATCACCTAACCTGCATGTCTTTGGACAGTGGGAGCACCCGGAGGAAACCCATGCAGACAGTAATATTTTAGTCTTTATCTTGTTTTTCACTAATCATCTTCTTCTTCTTTTGCCTGCTCCCGTTAGGGGTCGCCACAGTGGATAATCTTTTTTTTTCACTAATCATAAGATTCCAAAGATGTTTAAGTTGGGCTAATTGCTTATTTGATGTAATTTTGGTATGAGTGAGTGTGTGTTAGAGAACATTAGAACAATCTAGATGAGAACAGGCCATTCAGTCCAACAAATCTCACCGATCCTACCAATTTAATTATTCTAAATATAAAACAACAAGTCGAGCTTTGAAAGTCCCTAAAGTTTTCCTGTCTGTAACACTGCTTGGTGGTCTATGGTTCTTTGTGTAAAGAAAAAACTTCCTAAGGTTTGTGCAAAATTTACCCTTAATAAAGGTGAATAAAGCCATGTGACGGACTGGCACCCCATCCAGACTGGAGACTGCCTTGCGTGATAAACTGCCAGGATGGCATTAGGTAAATGCAGACATCACAGATTAGGATTCCTTCAAGTTTTTTTATAGAGGTGTTTTTGAGGGTCCTAATATTCCACCTCTTACAATTACAAGCCACAGAAAAGCTTATTTCTGTAAGTTATGTGTTAAATTCAAACACCTTTCATAAATAAAAACAACTATGGGTTCTTGGGCTTCATCTCCTGAATTAAATATGGGCTTTTTCCACTACTGTTTCAACTGAAATTAAAGGCATTATGTTGTAACAATGGGGATTAATGTTACAATTAATTATAGCAAAGTCCTTGGTTTTGAATTTTTGTAATTAGTTGTGTGGTGTGTGGCCGGCTAAATATTCCTGCCATCACCCCCCAGGCCGCCAGGTGGAGCTCTCCCAACAGCGTGGACGTTCCCCGAATTCCAGCAGGGCCTCATGGACTTTGTAGTTTATATGCACAGCCCTGCTGGATACCATGGGGACCACCAGGAATCGCTGTGGGGAGGCTGCCGGACTCTTACTTGCCCTATAACCCGGAGGTGCGTCATGATCACATGACAAGAGGAAATGACGTGCTTCCGGGTTGAAGAAAGGAGCTTTTTATCTGACCCGGAAGTGTTCATGATCACATGGACAGAAGGGAGAAACACGTCCGGGTCAGGGACTATATAAAGGACTCTGGGAAACCAGTACACTGAGCTGAGCTGGGAGGAAGGGTGGCGAAGTGTTTGGGAGTGTGGAGGATTGATTATTGTAGTGATTACTGTATTGATTAGTTATATGAGTATTGTGGAGTGGAGGGTGCTTTGTGCACATAATTGTTCAAATAAATGTAATATTTGGACTTTTACCTGGTGTCTGGAGTCGAGTCAGAGGGTTCAAGAGGACGGCAAGGGCCTCAATCTGCGACAGTTGATATACTTCACTTAAAACAAACAATTTAACCTTTTTACATTATGTGGGAGGACTCCGTCCAATATGGGATAGACAATTAGAATAAGAAAATGAAATGGATACACTGTATGGCTAAAAGTATATGGACACTGATACTGAGTTCACATGTTTCATAAAATCAAGCACATGGCCATGCAGTCTCTATTGACAAACAATGGTAGTAGAATGGGCCATAGTGAAGAGCTCAGTGACTTTAAATGTGGTGCTGTCATAGGATGTCACATTTGTTACAAGTCAATACATGAAATTTCTGCTCAGCTAGGTCAGCCCCGGTC
Organism: Erpetoichthys calabaricus; assembly: GCF_900747795.2. Classification (NCBI taxonomy): domain Eukaryota; kingdom Metazoa; phylum Chordata; class Cladistia; order Polypteriformes; family Polypteridae; genus Erpetoichthys; species Erpetoichthys calabaricus. The sequence goes on from NC_041395.2 coordinate 312,146,360, forward strand.
AACTATTATTATAAATTGGAAATGTTGAGAATGAATAACAGCTCAGTCATGAAGTAGTAGACCACAAAAACTCACAGAGCAGAGCTGAAGTGCGTAGAACTTAGAAATTGCCTATCCTCTGTTGTATTACTCACAAGAGAGTGTTAAATTACCCCTGGAAGCAAATTCAGCACAAGAACAGCGTATCAGGAGCTTCATGAAATGGGTTTGGATGGCTGAGTATGGGAGCATGGGAAACTTGTCTCCTGGAGTGATGAATCACAATTCACTATCTGGTAGTCTATGGTCTGGGTTTGGTGGATGCCAGGTGAATATTCCCTATTGGACTGCCTAGTGCCTACTGTAAAGTTTGTTGAAGGACAGATCATTTTCTAGGCTGTTTGTCAGGGTTTGGTCTAGGCCCCTTGGTTCCAGTGAATGTATGCTTCAGCATTAACAGTACCAAAGATATGATAAGATTTCAACATTGTGGAAACAGTTTGGGAAGACCTTTTTCTATTCCAGCACGACTGTGCCCCTGTCCACAAAGCCAGGTCCATAAATACATGAAGGAACTTGAGTGACCTTATTGAACACTTCTGGAAGGATTTGAAATTGTGTATCAAGTCTTCTTGTCCAACATCAGTACCTGACCTCACAAATGCTCTTTTAGCTGAATGGGCACAGAAGAATGGAGGCAAAAGGGAAGGGGGACAACTCCATATTAATGCCCATGGTTTTGTAATGGGAAGTCTATAAAGCTCTGACAGGTGTGATTGGCCATATAGCATATATACACACACTGCTTATAAAAAAAGTATTCACCTTCTTGGAAGTTTTATACAACATTGAAACCCAATGGATTTAATTTGGCTTTTTTTGATACTGATTAACAGAAGTTGACTCTTTAATGTGGGCGGCACGGTAGCGCAGTGGGTAGCGCTGCTGCCTCGCAGCTGGGAGACCTGGGGACCTGGGTTCGCTTCCTGGGTCCTCCCTGTGTGGAGTTTGCATGTTCTCCCCGTGTCTGCGTGGGTTTCCTCCAGGCGCTCCGGTTTCTTCCCACAGTCCAAAGACATGCAGGTTAGGTGGATTGGCGATTCTAAATTGGCCCTGGTGTGGGTGTGTTTGTGTGTGTCCTGCGGTGGGTTGGCACCCTGCCCAGGATTGGTTCCTGCCTTGTGCCCTGTGTTGGCTGGGATTGGCTCCAGCAGACCCCCGTGACCCTGTGTTCGGATTCAGCAGGTTGGAAAATGGATGGATGGATGGACTCTTTAATGTCAAAGCGAAATAAACATATTTCTGCAGAGTGGACAGAATTAATTACAAATATAAAACACAAACTATTGTATACGTTGCCTTTGTCAAAGCATTGCCTCCAGTAACAGATTTGTGTGAATCTTAAATAACCTAAATGAAATATATTTTTTTTTGTTTATACTGTCAATTTCATTTTGTGTAATTGCTCTTACTTTATCTAATTTATGTATGATTTTCTTTTCACATACTCAATTATGTTTTTCATTTGTAGCAAATCTTTCCTTTTATTTAAAATGTACATTTTATTGAAGAGGGTTCATACATCATGCCATTAATTACACCTGTCAGCATCGAGTCTGCTTGGAAAGAATTTAGAGCTCACAAGGTGTTACAAATGTCTATGAGCGACATTATTTAAAATGTGTGGCAAGAAATAACATCATCTCTAAAGCCTATGACTGGAGTGTGACAACGTCTGATGATTTCATTCTCACTAAGCACAATGTAGTTAATTTTTTATACATGGCCTCCAGTCTTTAACAACTTACAACACTAAACATATTTGATACATGTATCCACGTTTAGTTTATTCAGTGCGTTCAGCTTATTTTGTAAGATTATTGCAAAACTGTTCCATAGCCATTCAGATATTTGGGTTTTTTTCATCTTTGACAATATGACTTACTAGAATAACTTAAGTAATTATGGATGTCCCTACTTCCATTGAAATCTAATTCTTCTGGATGAAAAATTCAAACATGCAAAGAAATGGTAGTTAAGTGAGATATTGTGAAACTCACCTACAAACCTTTTGGCCAAATGACTAATGAACTGCATTTGAATCCACAGTGTTAGAGATTCAGTGTCTGTCACTTACTAGATGACCCTGAGTAAATAGCTTTAAAGAGTCAATAGTTTAAAATTATGAAGAGTCAGTACAAAGGATTGAGACTGCTACTTTAAAATGAGCTCATCAAGAACCCAGCACACAATTGGAAACTTGTTAAGGGTAAATTTCAAACTGAATTAGGGAGTTTTTCTTTATATAGAGAACCACAGACACTAGGAATAAGCTACCAAGTAGTGTGGTAGACTGTAGGACTTTAGGGACTTTCACAACTCGACTTGATATTACTTTGGGAGAATTAAGAGGATAGGATTGGTGAGCTTTATTGGTCGAATGGCCAGTTCTTGACTCGATCGTTCTAATGCTCTAATTATGTTCTTTACTTACAGTTAAAATTAAAATAAAACAAAAACACAAATAAAATTAATAGCAAACACTGATACACAACAGTGGACCGTTCCAAAACTCTGAAACCTGCTGCTTTCATTACTTCTTGCACTGATGAAATAGTTGAGCAGTTGGAGTTGAGAGTTTGTGTGAATAGGATGGATGAATGTTTATACTTTGCCGAATTAAAGAAAGGAAAAGTGTTAACCAAAAATTAGTGTGCAGTATAATTTGTTTGACGGTGTGATGTCATCTTTTGCTTCCCTCTGGTGCCGGGCCTGCTTGCCAGTTCATCATAAGGCAGACACTAAAACAATTTGCACTAATAATACATTTTAAAATTTGCCATTAACTAATAATACTAATACTAATGCTGCTACTACTAATTATAATAATATTAATAATGCACAACAATCTGAAGGTAGAAGGGATAATGTCCCTAGGAGAAAGGCACAAAGACAAAGTGAGAGAGAGAACAAGAGAAAACAAAGAAAGAATGGACCAATACACAGGATCCCAAACTGAGATACCACTAAGGATCTGTCATATATAATCCTTCAGTTCATTTTTTAGGCTTATGCTGGTGTAGGTTGTGGTGACAACATGCTAAGGTCATGTAATAGTCATGTCACCCTATTCCTAGCAAATTCTTCCAGTTCTTCTAAGGGAATTTTCAGATGCTCCCAGATCTGTTGTGAGACATAATCTCTTGACTGTGTCCTGGATCTGCCCCTCTGTTTTCTCCCATTGATTTATGCCTGGTACAACTACCACAGAACTACATTTCCACATGACATTGGTTGGTTCTTGTGGACACAGAGAAACAGTGTTTGCACTTAGATGTCCTCCCTTGTTGATGAACTCTTCCCCTTTTCAGTTTTACTACGACAGTCCGGTAAAAATGTTCATAAAACTACTGGTGCTGCTCTGATTAATTGGTCAGTTCCACAATCACATCTATACTCACTAGTGAACAAGAGGTGCTTGAATTCTTCCCTTTCAGGCGGTTGCTTAGTAATTCGTAGGAAACAAATTATTATTTTCTGGGACTGAAACAGGAACTTAGATTTGGAGGTCCTGATTCTCATCAAAGCCATGCCACAGCAAACTATTTCTGTGCACACTGAAGATCATGGGACAAGGACAAAGAGTTGTTCTATTGTCCCATGGCCAGCAAGAAATTCATAGTACTTCTTCTGTTTTTGAGGTTCAACAACTGAAATTTCTGTCCCAGCATCCAGTGCAGGTTTTCAAAGAAAAGCTGAGGAGTGTGATCCCTCTGCAAAAGGAAAACTCCCTCATATCATCATACCACCATCCCAGTCTTACAGTCACAAAACACTGTCCCAGCATGTAACAGTGAACAAGTTTGTAATTCACTATACAGTATCTCCAATATATACCAATAATTTCCACTGCCTCCACAGTTCTCGTCCATCCCTGCAGTCTGTCTACATCACAGCAGATACAAACGCAATCCTAATCACTTCTTTTGGCACTACCTCCATCCAAGGAAGGTGTATCTAATGGGGATAGGAGTTCCAGAAAATGCTTCTTGGATGAAGATGAAGATGAGACTGTGAGGAGAAAGGGATAAAAGAAGTTGGGACACTGAAGAGTGAAGCAAACAAGCGAGCATGTATGACTGAATGAGACTCTACAAGACAAACAGAGATGAGATCATGTAGGAACTTAAAAATATATTGTACTGTATGCAAGAAAGAACTGGATGTAACTGGGATGCGGTGATGTTTTTGAAGTGTAAGAGTTTCTATGGTTTGGTATGAGTAAGAATTCTGGCAGCTGATATCTGTACACAGTGTTGGCCCCATAGGTCCCTGGAATGAAACAGAAAGAAGAACTGCACTACCATTTTGGATTGATGCTTCAAAGATGAGTATTTTGGCCTTATATTTAATAATTGATTTAATAACTGAGATTAACTTTATGTGCAGACTTGTTTAATAACATGTACGGTCTCTATCAAGTTCAAAGTAATTGCTGAAATCATAAAATTAGCTTGCCTTACTTCCATTATAACCATTAAATGATCATTGTCAGATAAATTGCCAATGATTGTCATTATTAAGGAAGTCAATGCACACTTGTCATAATCAACATACTCTGAATGGAAATGTGAGAAGGTTGCACAGCAATCTACACTATTTAATATAAAGCAGACCAGAAAAGACTGGCTGTAAAATTTTAGATCCATGAATCTAATTCACCATTACTTTTCCTGTGCAATTTCTCTTTATAACCATAATGTAGGCTTCTAGCAAATGCTGACCTTGGCACCTCATTACACGCTTTTCAGAGGCACAGTAAACAAATCAATATCTTTTGGCAGAAAATGGATAAATAGTATTTAGAGAGCTTAACATAAAGCAACAGAAAAAGTTAGATATTCAAAACAAATGTCATTGTCAACACGACCAAGGACAATTTAATCTCCTGTTATCTTGTTTGTGTAGGCTAAATTACTTATAAAAATCCTAAGCAACTAGCCATTTAGCTTCTGAAACTGCTTTTTTTCACTTGCAGATCACAGAAAGCTGGAGCTTATGCTTATGCTAATAATTTTAGGGATAGGGCAGCAGGAATAACCATCTATAGGACAGAAGTCTGTTGCAGGGCACATTGACAATCATTTGTACACATTTCACTTTATAATTCATAATTATAAAGAATAAAGTTTATCTAATTGAATCTAATTAGAGATGCACAAATGCACAAATATTTGGGATATGGGAAAAAACTGGAGCACCTAGGTTAAAAAAAAAAAAAACACAAATATGATATTCCATGCTGGGACTTAAATCAATTTCCCTAATGATGTGACTAACTTTTGTGCCACTATGATGCCTCTAAACATACTAAATAGACAAAAATGGCTTTTATAAGCTGCTAAACAAGAGTCATGGCCTGGTATGAAGATCTGCAGACTTCTATGTACTAGTTAAGATTCTGGTGTTTGATGACAATATGTCTTCATTGTACATCATATATACAGTATTTTAATGATATTTAATGGCAATGTATTAATTTAAAAGTCGACTACTCAGCATTCTTCTGTAAAAAAAATTAGCAGTTATAACAAGGAATCTTAAGACACAAGCAGCCATGTTCAATACCCTGCAGGCCAGCCGAGGATGTATTCAGCAATTCCCATCTCACACTGCTTTTAGTAGAATTTGTTATACTTTCAAATTGCCATCTGCAGCATTTATGAGGGAATTCAAGGTCATCAAGCTCAGATGTGTGATCTCCTGTAAAGGAAGTAGGAATAAATGGAGCTGCAGATAGACTGAACCTGAGTACAGGCAGGTATGGACACTGAGCTGAAGAGGTAACATGCCCTGGTTAAAGAGGGAAGGAAAATAATATCTAAGCGATGGCAGGTATAAAAAGGGGCAACAAGAAATCTTGTGAAAATCTAAGCAAGAGACAGGGAATCAAGACCAGCAGTCAGATCCTATCATCAAAGATAAATCATGAAACCAAAATAAAATTTAAAAGAAATGTAGCAATGAGATCCTCACATTAACTTGATTTGCATCTAAATAAGCAAAATATTGTAGAACATTTCAAATGAATCTCAATATTTGGATGTTGATTATAGTGCTTCATCATGTTAAACAGGAAAGGCATGACCGTTTTTCTCACGTGATCAGCAATGTGCATAGCGGTCGTATAAAATATGGATTCTGGCTATGCAAAGACATTCATAACGTTGTGACAACCTTCTGACAAACTGAACACAAACTGGCGTTAACAGAATAATGATAACATTTTATAAGCAACATGAAAATTACATTTAAAAAAATCTAAAGGTAAAACAGAAAGTACCTAATGGAACCAAAACTCAGATTAATCCCATAGGTAGCTCAATAATTTGGGAGAGAGAACAAGAACCCAATGCGTGTTATTAGACTATGGTTGATGTTGCCTTACTGTTGGGTTCATCCACTACTAAACCATATGTTGCACTTTTTTATATAAAGCATGTGACTGGTCGCACCTTCACTTGCAGTTTCCTGGCAACCACAATTACCTGGTAGTCATATGAAGCGTGTACAGCTTAGGTGCTGGAACAATTTAACACGTTACTAATCAACAATTATTTGTCAGTAACTTTTCAATCCAGGATTCTTTTTAATGTCATTTGATGTTTTTTGCTACTATTTGTTAATTATAATTGTGATAATATTGCATTTTTAATTTTGTGCTTTTATGTTGCGTACTGTCCACTAATGATAACATCAAGATTGTGTGCTCGGTTGCCATTATTGCTGAATGTCAGGTTCTGGACATAGACTGTGCTATTTTCACTTTGAGTTACTGTTATATTGAAATACGTTTTTTTTCTTTATTTTCTTTATGTTTTGTTAGGTGTCACTAGCTTGTGATGACTGTTTAAGTTATATTGTTTCTAAGTGTATACTCCATCTGATGTCAAAGTGACCATTTTATTTAAAGACAACCCTAAAACAAGAAACTTTTTTGAAACTTTTGAAAGAACTCATTCTTGAGCTACCTAATAACAGAGAATCTTTTGCACTTTTTAGTGATTGTGAATTAATTTTGGCCTTAAAACAAATAACTTGCAAGTTTGTTATTTAGTAAACTAATCCTCAATTACAGATGGCTAAAATTCTGCCCTGAGTCTTTATAACAATCTCTTACACCATCCTAGATCACTTATGAACAAGCCCAAAAGGGTACAAGATTTTGTCACCAGCATGATGACGTTGAACCAGGCGTTTTTTATTTGATCATGACTGTCACATGCTTTGAGTATCTGTTTTGGTTCCATAAGGAAAGCACATTTCTGCTTTTATGTAAAACAACCATTTACTGAGTAAGAGAAGCACTAACAACTTAAATCAGAACATGTTTAAGAATACAATGTTGTTTTTACTGTGGATAATTAATCTTAACTTTGTTACGACTTTAAACTTGGTTAAGTTTACAACCCAAGAACATAAGAAATTTGACAAATGTGTGAAGATGGTTCAATCCATTGGGTTTGTTGTTTAGGTAATAGTTAAGCTGCCCCAATATCTCAACCAAATGCACTTTTAAAGATTTGCCATGGTTCCTGTTTCAATGAAATCTCTGGGTAGTTTGTTTCGGACATTCACAACTTTTTGTATAAAGAAGTGTTCAAGAGCTACATTGTCACTTATATTAAAACTTTGTAACACCAATGTCTGTTAACTGTTATGAACAGTTCAGTCAGATTTTCACACAATTTGACATCTTTGTTTCAGTGAATGGTTATGTCTTCTGCTTATATTTTTACTCATTTCTTATTAGACTGAGAGGCATGATAAATATTAAGTTATATGATTTTAACAGAGTCACTTAACTTGACTATACTCCAGAAGTACAAAATGTACCAGTGTGTGCGCAATTGAGTGGTATGGGGATGCAGCGATGACTACTTCTACTTCAGAACTCCAACAGAGAATGAGTCTAAATGCAGTCCCAGTCACTCACTGTGTGTGAATGTAAGAACACAAGAAATCTGACAAAAAAGAGGAGACTATTCGGATCATCAAGCTTGTTTGTATGGCTGATAGCTAAGTTGTGCCAATGTTTCATCCAGATGACTCATACCATTTTTCAAGGTTTCTGCTTCAACTACACATCTCAGTAGTTTAATCCAAGATCTCACAACCATTTGAGTAAAGAAGTGTTCCTGGTTTCAGTCCCAAGTGCATTTCTCCTTAATTTCTATTGGTTTCCTAGAGTAGGCTATATATAAGAAGTGTGTTAAGAACTATATCAAAATGAGGAGGGAAACCTTCAGGAAAACCCTGGCCACAAAGAAAGTTTCAAAGTCATTATCATTGTCCAACCCACTATATCCTAACACAGGGTCATGGGGGTCTGCTGGAGCCAATCCCAGCCAGCACAGGGCGCAAGGCAGGAAACAAATCCCAAGCAGGGCGCTAGCCCACCGCAGGGCACACACACACCAAGCACACACTAGGAACAATTTAGGATCACCAATCCACGTAATCTGCATGTCTTTGGACTGTGGGAGGAAACTGGAACACCTGGAGGAAATTCGCACAAGTTTCAAAGTACTCAGACAAAATTCCAAAAAAATGAATTTAGCTAAAAACAAGACTCATGAGTTCAAATTCAAAATGCAAAATTACAAAATTTAACAATGTTTAGACTGGAAACATTAGGTACAGAAATTATGCAAAAACAACTTATAAGAACTTCAAAAAATACAATAAGTGGAGATAAAAAAAATTTGGGCAATTAGCCAATTATTACAGTACATTGTCAAAATCTTTAAAAATGTGAAACTGAAAATGTGTCTGTGTGGAGCTGGCATGTTCTCCTGGTTTTGTGCGAAAATTAATTCAGAAACACCAGTTCTCCTCTGACATTATAAATTCATATGTTATGTTAATTACTGAAATCTAAATTGTCTTGTGTATGTGAGTGTGTCCTGTATTTGACTGATGCTCCATCCAAGGCTGGTTCCTGCTTTTCAGGATAGTCTTCAGGTCCCCTTGACCCTATAAATAAATGAACATGCAGGTGTATATGTAATCAAGTACTGTATAAAATACTGTATATTGGTTTTAACTTTTCAGTTTGCTGTTGCTGTTGTTGCTTCCTTTACACATCTTTTATCTTATATGTTTAATGACCTCTGCTTAGCACACCCATGTCTCATTGTCCTCTGGCCATCGGTTTCGCACTTATGAATCCATCGTTTTAGTGTCACAGGCTCTTGAGTGATACTCTCCTAGTGTCAGAGGAAGACTGGAGATTCATCATAGGCTGAGTGAAGTGTCAATCTGGTGCTTATTTAGTCAATTAAGTGGAGATCTAGTGCACAGGTACTTCTCTGTGTATTTATTTAGCTCAATAGCTTTTATAAAAAGATGAATGCAGACTTTGTATATGCTAAAAGACTGCTTTGAAGGTTATACTTTGGCACTATATATACTGAAAATTTCAAAAACACAATCAAAAGCCCCATAGACAGCATAACAGCAGGTTCTGCACCTAAAATATTGTCAACATTCAAAACAGAGAAAGCACAAAGCAGAGTCCACATTAAGTAAACGTCAAGACCTACGTGAATTTCAAAGCAAAATCTCAGATGTGAATATTCTTAGCAGCCATCATTGAAAGATCTTTTGTAAATTTTTTGAGGTGCAATAAAATTTAAAAAAATCAACCACTACTTTCCCTGTATAAAGTTGTGATTTTACCAGTACAGTGTTTATGGCTACTATTTTATTACATGTATGTGGAATCTAATGGAAGAAACATCATATTTTCCTTTCTTAATTGTACCACCAGTGCAGCACAGATGTACACAGATACACAAAACTGTTAGCTCTGTATAGGAAAATCTTCTGGACACTTTGGCTCAAAATGGTTTCTACCATTTTACAATGCTAATAACCGTACTGAGTTTCACTTCGAATGACTAACTCATTTTGATTGATCAGGTCCATAGTCTCATGTCCTGAGATGCATATACACACATACACACGTTAGATGTGGAGTATTTTGTCCTAGTTACATTTTTCCAACCTTACCTGGCTCTTCAAGTACAAATTTGCACTCAATTTGGGAGTTTTCTACCTCAGAGATTTTGGTGATAACATTAATTTTTCACTTCATAGTTTAGTTTTATGTAAAGTATTTTGGAAGTTTCTGCTACCATTTATTGAGCACTCATTTTGAATGTGTGTCTTATGAGATTGTGTACCATCAATCATGACTCGATTGGATAAAAGTTTACTGTGAGTTTATATACATATCCGAGTTCACAAATTCAAAAAACAAGTCCTTATTATTACCTCTGTTAACTATCACCTGGCTAAATATGAGGGACATTCAAAAAGTTTCCACGTTTTTATATTTTCATGGGAAACTGAGAAGGCGGGAGGAGTAATAATTGGGCATTAAAAAGTTGGTACGATGCTGAGAAAATTGCCTTGCAAACGAAGGTGACTATGTAGAAAAGTGATGTAATTTGTTTTTGAAATTCCTAATAAATAGAGTTAAAAAAAGTGCATAAACTTTTTGAATGTCCCTTATACCTTTGTTTTTGATTTTTTAGACTAATTTTTCTTTCATGTTTAGGTTTTGTAATTTTTGATCTCCCAGTGTTCAACCTGTTTCAGCCTTTTGACAACATCTTTTCTCCTAGTTACCTTTAAAAATCCTTTGTGCTTTCCCACAAACTTGGACCAAAAATACCCAATATATCAAAATAACTCTAAAAGATGTAAAGTTGTTCTCAGGGATGACTAAATGTTTAAATCCTCTGAAAACAAGAAATCTAAATTTTAACCCCCTCACAATCCTTCCCCTATATCCCGTATACACATAATGCCATATGAGCTTACTCCTTAGAGCAATATCTGCATGTAAAGCCTGAAAACCAAGAGGACTGATTTACAATATCTATTGTATGTTCGATAGAATGCCTAGTGGGAGCTGTGCGGCCTTTTGCCCATGGAACCCCTGCAGATTTTGTTTTATCTCCAGCCTAAATGGAGTTTTTTCTCTGTTCTCCTGGCCATTTGACCTTATCTTTTTCTTTTATTACATACTGTATAATATTATTGGTTTGTTTATGTTTTATATTAACTTCCTTTTATTTCATTTTATAAAGCGCTTTGAGCTACATTGTTTGTATGAAAACGTGCTATATAAATAACTGTTATTTTTGTTGGAGTAACTTTGTTCAAAATCAAAAGACTTCTAGCATTTTACAAAGCTAATAACTGAGACACATTTTATTTCAGCTTTGAGTTATCAGGTGTGGAGACTGACATCCTAACACACTGAAGAACAAATTCATACAAGCACATACACGCTCAGTAAAACTCCTGAAATCTGCTCATGGTACCACGATGATGGGTCTTATTCACAATGGTGAGGAATCTGCTAATAGAAGGCAGATTGAGCAGTTGGATTTCTGGTGAACTTCATCAGATGCCACTCCCATCACCTCACCCATAAGCTTCACCATAATGTAGTCCTTTAAGCCAGTGGTGGTTATAATTTCTTGAGTTCTAAAAATTGAAGGTAACATCAACTTCATTGTTAAGGAGGTTCAAAGAAAATCTATTTTAAGTCAGTTAAAGAAATTTAAATTACCAAAGCCATTGTTAGTCTAGATCTACAGTACACTGCAATCATTGAGTCCTTCCTTACATCCGTACTTTTGACAGCAAGGCCACACTTGCCCAGACTCCTATATCTATATGTCTCCAGTTCCATAAAACATGCAAGCAAGATTATTGCTGACCCTTTCCATCCTGGTAATCAAATCTTTCAAGCCCTTCTTTCTATGAAACATTACAGGTAGTACTGAGCAAAATGGTTTAGATAAAACTGAATTTGCAGCAAAACACAACGTTTCACGTCACAAAATCATTTGCAATATAAATGGCAATAATTAATAACCTAACATTCTCAGATCTACTGTACATAGTTCAATTTAAGGTTGTGAGGGAGTTGGGCCTACCCAAGGCATAAGGCATGAAGCAACCCAGAATAGAGCACCAGTCTTCTTAAGGACCAGTTTAGAGTCAACAATTCACTCACATTGTATGTCTTGGGATGTGGTAGGAAAGCCCATGCAGGAAACATACAAACTCTGCATACTGTAGATAACAATTAGGTGTCCAATTTAAACCCATGGCCTGGATCTGCGAAGCAAAAAAGTGATAATATATGATCAAGCAAAATAAAAGAAAGTTATTTGATTCCTCTCTAGGACTGGTATTTTACCATTTTTAATTATGACAACTGGCCATTTATCCAGCACAACAAAACTTATTTATGTGAACATACTCTGCAGCCTAAGAAGCTATGTGGTGGCAGAAAGCTGTCAATGGCGAATTCTGGACGGCATGCTCTTGTTAATAATGAGTCAGGTTCCAATGACAATCACCTGCTGAAAAGCTAAACGTCTGTTGACAGGTATCTGTCAAAGGTAGAGATGGCATATGTCACTCAGCGTGCCCACATCTGATGGTAAGTACCCACCTGCCAGAAGCTTCACTTGGAATGACAGTGGCCTAACCATACACTGTCCTCTAATTCGCAAGATGTTAAGAGCGTCTTCCTATAACTACAGCTTTAAGCAGAACACCATCTGTTAACTGAAACTGCAGAAATGTTTCGCTTACTAAGAAAACATTGAGAGTGAATCTCTGAAGACTGCTAAAAATTCCAGTCTGGCAAAAAATGAACAGAAAACATCTTGCTCTTTGTATTTCAGGACTTTATTACTAAAATAAATAAAACTAGTTGTAAATATATGTACTGTTCATCTGCATATTTAAATAAAGCTTTCCTACAAAAAAATATTAATACTAATTAGAGGAATTATAATATCACTTAGGAGGTCACAGTAGTTTCAGCTGCTGCCTCCTGCAGCTAATGTTGTGTTTTTATGGAGTTTACATGTTCTTTTGTGGGTTCTCTTCTGATACTACATTTTTTTCTCCCACACCCTCAAAGACATTGTCATGCATGCCCATCAGAGGGTCACCTTCCTGGTTTGTCAAAGGCAAGAATTACCAACTTGTCTCCTTTTCCACCCATAGCCCAGAGAAACCACCCAGTAAGGTCAACTAACCTTGCCCCTTCCAGTCCGGGTGCTATAAAAGAATGCACATCGGGAAGGCAGTGGCTCACTTGAAAGAAGACCAACCTACAGGAAGGAAGTGTGATGACAAGCCTGACAAACCTAAACAGAAAAAGTTATAATAGCTGACGACTTTACTGATTTCTGTTTTATTTGGCTTCATCTTGCATGTGTTATTTTGTTCATGTATAAAAAAAGTAAACAGGGTGGGCCAGTTGGAAGCCGAGCATTTTGTCTGAGGTACCTTTGGTTATTGGCAGTTGATGACAAAGTGTGTATAATATATCATTATAGAATATCTCATTGTAAATGGTGCATAGATCTGAAAAAACAGAAAAATAATGGATAGATAAAGTTTATTTCCCCTTAGGATTAATAAAGTATCTATCTATCTATCTATCTATCTATCTATCTATCTATCTATCTATCTATCTATCTATCTATCTATCTATCTATCTATCTATCTACTAACTTAATAACAATCACTTTATTAATTATCTAATCAACACATTCCAACAGTAAATTCTATCAGTATGGTAGTTGGTTTGACATGGAATATTTTAGATGCACAAGGAAATTTGCTTTGGAGGAATAAAATGTGGGGTGGCACGGTGGCGCAGTGGGTAGCGCTGCTGCCTCGCAGTTGGGCGATCTGGGGACCTGGGTTCGCTTCCCGGGTCCTCCCAGCGTGGAGTTTGCATGTTCTCCCCGTGTCTGCGTGGGTTTCCTCCGGGTGCTCCGGTTTCTTCCCACAGTCCAAAGACATGCAGGTTAGGTGGATTGGCGATTCTAAATTGGCCCTAGTGTGTGCTTGGTGTGTGGGTGTGTTTGTTTATGTCCTGCGGTGGGTTGGCACCCTGCCCGGGATTGGTTCCTGCCTTGTGCCCTGTGTTGGCTGGGATTGGCTCCAGCAGACCCCCGTGACCCTGTGTTCGGATTCAGCGGGTTGGAAAATGGATGGATGGATGGATGAAATAAAATGTATGCATTTTTTGGTAAAATAACGCACACTGTGGTTAGAGCTGCTACATCAGAGCTGTTCCAGATACCTTATTTCAGATCCTGGAGAGTCTGCACATTTTCTGCAACTTTGTGTTGATTTCTCTAAACATACTCCAGTTTTCCTCCCACACCCTAAAGCAGGGGTGGGCAGAGTCGGTCCTGGAGGGCCGCAGTGACTGCAGGATTTTGTTCCAACCCAGCATCTTAATGAGAAGCCAATTATTGCTGATGGTGGTCTCGCTTGCTAAGATTCCCCCCCCCCCCTTAATTGCTTATTTCATTCTTAAACAGCTGCATATTAGCAATAAGATGCAACTGACAAAGGAGCCAGTAGTCCTTCATCTAACTTGTTTCCATTTCCATCATGCACTATTTGACTTAAAACACTTAAGAGAAAAAAGTGACAAACTGAAAATGATCTATTTTAGGCTTCATCATTTGGATGATATCCTTGGAAAGGAAAAAAATCTATAAAATAAGAAACTAACATTGCAGACTAAGAATCCTATAAAATAAAATAACATCTGAAATTGACAAGGATTGCTTTCTAATTAAGTTATTGGGTTGAAACAAAAACTTGCAGCTACTGCAGCCCTCCAGGACCGACACTGTCGACTCCTGCCCTAAAGATACACATTTGGTTGATTGTGATTCTAAACCTTGAGCTTGGGAAAGACACTATATAAGACACTATATAAGTAACATTTATTATTATTATTATTAAGTGTGGGTGTAAATTAACCCATTGATGAGTTGGCGCCCCATCCAGGTGTGATTACTGCCTTGCCATAATTTACATTATTTAAAAATATGCTGTACATGTAATGTAACATATTGTATTATGTTACTTTTCCTTCAGCTAAACATAAGTTTTATCAGAACATTAGAACATTACAACATTTATGAGTAGAACAGGCCATTCCACCATGTTAGAAAGACAGCTAATCTAGTAACAGTCAAATAAATACAGAAGGACTTGGACAGCATGCTGGCTTGGGCAGATCTGTGGAAGCTACACAAAAAATGAAAAAATATTATGTTTGAATACACAATGGATGGTCTGAAAACTTGTAAGTACCTCTTATGAGAAGGACAAGAGAGTCATAGTGGACTCATTACTACAGTAAACAGTGTTCAGAAGCCATTAAGAAATCTAACAGAATGTCAGGTTATATGGTGCCCTGATATGTGGAGTACAAGTCCAAGGAGGTTCTGCTCAAGTTTTATAACGTACCGGTGAGGCCTCATCTGGAGTACTGAGTGCAGTTTTGGTCCCTGGGCTACAAAAAAGACATAGCAGCGCTAGAGAAAGTCCAGAGAAGAGCAACTAGGCTGATTCCCGGACTGAGAGGAAAAATTAAAGGAGTGCAAATGGAAATTTAGAGGTGACATGATTGAATTTTTTTTATATTTTGATAGGAATCAGTATAGTGGATCCCAGGTGTTACTTTAAAATTAATTTAAGAAGAACATTGGGACACAGGTAAGAACTTGCTAAGGGTAAATTCCACACATAATTTAGAAAGATTTTTCACACAGAGAACCATAATCACATGAAATTAATTACAAAGTAGTGTGGGGAGTAGCATAGAGAGTTGGACTTTAGGGACTTTCAAAACTCAGCTTGACGTTATTTGGGGAAATTACAGAGCTGGAGGTGGCAGAGGATGGATAGGATTAGAAATGAGGACGTTAGAGGGTCAGCTCAAGTTGCACGGTTGGGAGACAAAGTCAGAGAGGCGAGATTGCGTTGGTTTGGACATGTGCAAAGGAGAGATGCTGGGTATATTGGGAGAAGGAGGCTAAGGATAGAGCTGCCAGGAAAGAGGAAAAGAAGAAGGATTAAGGGAAGGTTTATGGATGTGCTGAGAGAGGACATGCAGGTGATGGTTGTAACAGAGCAAGATGCAGAGGACAGGAAGATATGGAAGAAGATGATCCACTGTGGTGACCCCTAACGGGAGGAGCCGAAAGAAGAAGATGGTAGATGGCATTGGCAATCTTTGTTGAGCTGAATAATGATGATATACTTTTTTAATCCACAAGGGAAAGTTATCTTTTTGCATGACCTTTGGGGTTCAGAGCTCAGTATACAGTAGCCCTGGAGCAACTTTCAGGTGAAGGGCCTTGCTCAAGGACCCAGTGGAGTAGGATTCCTTCTGGCATTAACAGAATTTGAACCAGCAACCTTTCAGGTACCAGTGCAAATCCTTAGTAACAGAGCCACCATTGCCTGTTCTTCTTAAACTTTTTCTAAAGTTCTAAAAAAAACTTGTCCATACTATTCACCAACATTCTTCAAAATAACAGAACAATTGTGACGAGAATAGGCCTTCCTTCTGAACCACAGCTTTTATTTCCCTTCAGTCCTTTGCATTGGCATTATAAAGTGGCCCTTTACAGTACATGCAAATATCTCTCCATCCATCCACTATCAACCCTGCTTCACTCAGTTCAATGTTGCTGAGTATGGCTGCCTATCCAGTAGCATTGGGCCAAAGACAGTAACCAACCCTGCATGGCATGCCAGTCATTGATGGGCACTCTTATTAAAAAGCCCATACTAACTTACATGGGGCCAACTGTTATATATTAGGACACAACTCTAAAATCTAATATTTTAAGCAAAAGCACAGATCAGAAAAAAATCACAGTTTGTTTTAATCAAACATGTAAATAATACATTATTTAAAAAAAACAGGAAAACAAATGAAGACCCGTTTACTGTAAAAGCAAAATAGGATATCTGAAAAGAAAAGCTGAAAACATATAGATCAAGTGTTAAATGCAGTAAAATGTTTAAAAACAGAGAATGTTTTGGAAAACATAACCAGAAATATGGAAGGACAATGTAAAGTTCCGTCCATCCATCCTTCGTCAGACCCATTTAATCTCATTCCAAGGCCAATGCCTGTCCTAGAAGCACCACACACAAGGCATATGAGAGCTCCATCAAAAATGGAAAGTACAAACGGCAGCTTAATCTGATTCAGGGTCATGGAGGTCAGAGTCAATTCTGGCAAAATCTGTCTTGAGGCAGAAACTAACCCTGGATGGGATGCCAAACCATCTCACAGCCAGCAATGGCAGTTGAAAATCAGACTAATAAATCAGAATACTAATGCCCAGTGGTGTATGGTAGGCACATCTGGCACAAGACTGGGACCAGTCCTAGAGGGGAATCAGTACAAAAGAGGACCCACACCCACTTTGAGGCAATTAAGTTCCACAAAGCTCACGACCAAACACAGGGACAGGGAGAATATTCACATCGAGCAGAGAGCGACCCAACCCTGGACAGTGGATCTGTGAGGCAGTAAAGATAACCACAGCATCACCATATCTTCCATTTAAAAAATATACAAAGCATTAAGTTTAAAAGAATATCATAAAAATTATGGAAAATGAATGTGGTGGCAAACATTCAGGCCATCTACCAGAAAACAGCAATGGCTATGCCATAATTCCAAAATGTACAATAACTGTGAAAATGGACAGATACACTTAAATATCAAAACATTTCAAAAAAATAATTCAATCACCACTGATGATTTAAAGCAAAAGCTTATTCGCGTAGGAAACAGCAAGTCAACATGCTGTCACTGTCCTGGCACGGCAGAAAAACAGGAGACCAATTTTACAATTCACAAACATCTTTTAAAAAGCAAATATTAAGTTGGAAAGATCAGGAGACCTTGAGTAGTTTAAAAATCAACAATGCAAAATAAAATTCAAGCAAGACATTCATGTAATCCATCAAT
Organism: Erpetoichthys calabaricus; assembly: GCF_900747795.2. Taxonomy (NCBI): domain Eukaryota; kingdom Metazoa; phylum Chordata; class Cladistia; order Polypteriformes; family Polypteridae; genus Erpetoichthys; species Erpetoichthys calabaricus. The sequence goes on from NC_041395.2 coordinate 312,164,247, forward strand.
TATCTAACCTCATTTATCCTGTTCATCGTCACAGGGATATTCAAATGGTCAACAACACAACACATGCATGAAAATAAAGTTTGACTTCATCCATCTATCCATCCTGATCAGAACTGCTTCTTCCAAGTTAGGGTCAAGGGAGTTGGTTGCACTGGGCAAATGGCAGGGCACAAACCAGAACTGGGTGCCAGTCCGTCTCAAGGACAAAATTGGAATCTTACACAATGCTCTTTACAGAATACAGACTGACAATATTTAAAAATACAAAAACCCTTCCAACATTTAAATGCAGTGCATGAGCCAAAACATGCAGTGGAATGTGCACAAAACGAAGAAATGATATTAAGAAAATCTGACATTGCAGTAGTGCTAAAACAATACTAGTATAAAGTGCAAACAAAACAGGTAAACAAATAAATAAACAAAACAACTTCATCATTTGGGGCATAAGATAATGAGAGCAAAATATATACATGATATACCAGATGTCCCCCGCGGCTCCGCCCGCGTAGTAGTGAAACAGGACAAACTTTAAAAATCAGTAAACAAACAAGAATTGCTATCTAAGTGGAGGCAAGGTAAGCTCCAAAACGTGGCCAGAGGTAGACTGATTTGAACGGAGGCTGGCACGTGAGTGAGGAGGGCCCCATCCGCCCACTCTTGATGTCACGCTTCCCCCTCTCCTTGGCCTGTAGCCTCTGCCTCAGATTAGCCAGAATATATCTCTACCACAATCGATCTATGATTCTTAGCGTGAAATCAACTGGAATGTTCAAGAAAATGATAGAAAAAAAAATCTAAATCCGTTAAGTAGTTCTCTTCTGAAAAGCGGATAGACATACAAACAGACGCTGGATTTTATATATAAGCATATATGTAATGTAAGTCATACACATATATATGAGCTCAGCATTTTTTAATTATATAAAATCTCAGAAGCACAACAATCTAATTTCAATATAATTAATTTATTTAGATCCACAATCAAGAAAATATGAACTTCTTTTTGCAAAACGTAATATGATGGCTCCACCATAGACTGCACTGACAGTGATACATCATTGCTCTAATGAGAGATCAGGTTGCCTCCATACTGCTGAGCGATGCTCACTTCCAGCACATTCTCTGAGGGCAGATAACCTTGTAAGAGACATGAGCTAATGTCCTGGATACGCCTTCAGAGTAAAAACTTTAGAACACATCACCTTTTTGTTCTTAGAAACACGCCATTTAACATTCATTTTTTGCAGGTCATGTGAACGTCATCTCACCAAGATAAACATAATATGTTTCCAATGTTTAATAAACAGGGCGGCACAGTGGTGCAGTGGTAGTGCTGCTGCCTCACAGTTAGGAGACCTGGGTTCACTTCCCGGGTCTTCCCTGTGTGGAGTTTGCATGTTCTCCCCGTGTCTGTGTGGGTTTCAGTTTCCTCATGCAGGTTAAGTGCATTGGCGATCCTAAATTGTGCTTGGTGTGTGTGCCCTCCGGTGGGCTGGCGCCCTGCCTGGGATTTGTTTCCTGCCTTGCGCCCTGTGTTGGCTGGGATTGGCTCCAGCAGACCCCCTTGACCCTGTAGTTAGGATATAGCGGGTTGGATAATGGATGGATGGATGTTTAATAAATATGATTACATTATAAATGGTAAGCAAAATTATTTACTACTGTATAACACTACATCACTGATAATTTGTAATAATGAAAAACGGATTAGTCAAATAATATGTGTAAAAATGTGTTTTATTTAGGCAGAGCTTTACAACACTCAAAGTGCTTTACAAGTATAGATCCTACACACATCCATATATTATTTTATAAAAGAAAAATGGAACATTTTATCTAATCCACAAAGCCTTAGTTTGATTCTTGGCTTATTTAAGATGATTACATTCAATCACACAGCCAAGGTCTGAGGTTAACATTATAAGTTAAAGTTTAATAAAGGCTTATCACAATCACAGGTAACATAAAAGCACAGATCAGCACATAAGGCCTATTACAGTGACCTCAGCCTTCACCGAGTGAGCATTACTTTACAAAATGGCATTTTACATACGGCATTCCTACGGTGAATGTCGTCCCAAGGTACTTAAGGAATACAATATAAAAAAAACAGGGGCATCTACAGGGTAAGAGAGTGGCTCAAGGTCATGCAGGGACGCTGTGTTGGGAGTTGAACCAGCAACCCTCTGGTTTATTTAGTAAGGAAGACCAGGATTTAGAACATGTGAAAAAACCTGCACTGAGTTTCTTAGTGAGGAAATGTTTACACCAGGAAAGTTTAAATTATCTATCTATCTATCTATCTATCTATCTATCTATCTATCTATCTATCTATCTATCTATCTATCTATCTATCTATCTATCTATCTATCTATCTATCTATCTATCTATCTATCTATGATGATGAAATATCCATCCATGTCACTTTCACATATGTGTACTTATTGCATTTGTGTTTATGCAGTGTAAATTGCCCTAGGTGACAGCTTCTCCAAAATGTTTCTTATTTCTTTCATATACTTTTTTATGTATAACTGTTTTTAACCAAGCCAGGATCTGAACCAAGTGCAGTGTGGCAGGAGCACTTTTCACTGTGCAAAAGTCCATCAGTAGTAAAAGAGCAATTTAGGTTATTTTTTGAGTTGGTAATTTGTTCTTTTTTAAGTTTTTATTTCTATTTTATTATTTTTATTTTTTTGTCTCTGTATATATAGAGTAATGAACGACAAGATTGGGCTGGTGTTCTGGCCAGGATGGTGTAAAATATTTTATCCAGCTGGGAGGCCAAGCCTGTAATTGGACAAGAAGGCAGGCAGGGTGTTCTCAGGCTTCAAACAGGAAATTGGTAAAAAGGTGACAATATCTCAGTGGAGATGCTGGCATATCAAAAAGGCTCGGTCAAGGATCCTTACCCGGCCAGGAAGCCAGCATGCTGGAAGGACAGAGGGAGATAACTTATGTAAACTACTTGCTCCCCAAAACACTAGATGGCAGCATTTCTGTACTATGATAACTGTACAGACACCCGCAGAGCATGCTGGGAACTGTAGATCAACGGACTGGTCCTGTTGGTTTCTGGGGGTGCCACCAGGGGATGCTGCAGGGACTTGTGCTCCCTACTTTTGTGAGGCTACTGCCAAATCCTGAAGTGCTTCCTGCGTACAGTACCCTGGTAAAGTAAGTAACTCTGGGCCTTGTATAGGGGGAGCAGCTCTCCTGACTCAGACTGAGTTGAATTTGGGAGAGGAGTTGGACAACACTCAATGGGAGAGAAATAGAAGATAGCAGAGAGAGAAGAGAAAGAATGACATTGCTGTACTGTGCTTTGTTAACAGAGAACAACAGCCTGTTCAATAAATATTCATATTTTGAACCCGGGACTGTATCTGTGAGGCTGTGACCCCTACAGGTCAAAGTAACTATATTGTAAAAAACATGTTATTGTGTGTAAACATAGGCAATCATAATACTTGTTGAGAGAAAAACAACTCTGATTATGATTAAATTGTATATCATTGATAGATAGATAGATAGATAGATAGATAGATAGATAGATAGATAGATAGATAGATAGATAGATAGATAGATAGATAGAGATGTTTTAAGTTAATTCTAGAGCAACCTTTATTCGCTGGAAGATGGAATTGATTACATGTTTTTCAGAAAGATATTAAAATTTGAAAAACAACATTTGATTTTCAGCAACATATAAAACATCATTAATTTCTCATATTTCTTGAAATTCTTCAACCTGATTTGTTATTTTATAATAAGGACAGATAGATAGATAGATAGATAGATAGATAGATAGATAGATAGATAGATAGATAGATAGTCTGGTGGAATTAGCAGGGTTAAAAGATTTTGCATAAAGGCCTTTTCTGTGTGTATTTTGCATGTTGAGCTGAATACTTAATAATAATTCTTTACATTTATATAGCATTTTTCTCACTACTCAAAGCCCTCTCCACACAGGGAGGACCCGGGAAGTGAACCCACAATCTCCTTACTGCAAAGCAGCCACACTACCACTGCGCCACCTGTGAGGATTACTTAACATTCATATGTACAGGTTGGGGTCACAGGTGGCATTGCCCTCTGCCCGTGTTCTGCTCCTGGTTCAGATGCCTTCTGCGTGGAGTTCACGTGTTCCCCTGTGTACAGATGGGCTTTCTCAGAGTGCTGTATTTCATCCCACAAGCCAGAGGTGTGTAGTTAGGTTGCTTCACAAGCCAGTGGTGACCAGTAATGACAACATCATTTCTTGCTCAGCTCTGATTCTACCTTGCTCTTATTACTCAGAAAATTGATGCGTGTTTGCTTGTGATTGTAAAGTGTTCCTAACATAAGCCTAGGAAGTTACATAGTGGGTGTGTGTTTTTTAGCTTTTGCAGAGTTTTCTTTTCTTTTATGACACAAAGAACTCTTCTGTGTTGTCTTGGCAACAAATTGTGTTAAATAGTACTAATAAATTCATACTAACAGAAGTGGAAGTGCAAGACCAAGAACCGTAAGCTATGCATATACTGTATTTGTTAGTTTGTTGAAAAGCATCTTCTGCACTCTTAAAAATAGTAAGTCCTTTATTGACATTTTATGGTTCTTCATGGGTTGTGTGGTTCCTTGCAGACCATTGCTTGACCAAACGCCATTTCATTCTGGGATGGGTTCTTTCCATATGAAGTGCTTTGAAAAACCAATAAGCAGAAAAGAAACTGAAGTCTTTAATGTATGGTAGGTGATCCTAAAGTTGTCCCTAGTGTGTGGGTGTGTGTGTATGTGCCCTGCGGTGGGCTGGCACCCTGCCCAGGGTTTGTTTCCTGCATTGCGCCCTGGGTTGTCTGGGATTGGCTCCAGCAGACCCCTGTGACTCTGTAGTTAGGATATAGCAGGTTGGATAATGGATGGATGGATAGACTGCTCAGCAGGATACAAACACACTAAGAAAGCCAGGACTTAGCCTTTGTTACCGTATGAATGTAAGAAGAGACCTTTAAAAATCAAGAGCCATTGGTATTTTACAAATCTTGTACTGTCTATTTATTGTTATTTAGGAGCCTTTTACAGATATAAAATAAATACTTTCTGGAACCTTTCATGTGGATGGGTCTTTTGAGAAGCAAAAATGGTTCCTCTATGGCATCACTCTGCAGAACGGCTCTGGCACCTGTTAACATGTTAAATAGAGTTACTGTATGTTTTCTTTACAGTTATTATAAACATGTTGTAGAATCCCAAGTACAAATATATTTAAAATGCTCACTGTTAAGGTGGTCTTTTTTTCTAATCTAATTAAACCTAAGGAAAAAGGACAACTTTTAAAAAGGTAAGTACTAAACAATATAAAGCAGCCAGTGTCAGCCCCTCCTGATATCTCAATAAAAGCAAACAGGTTCTCCTTTTTACAGTGCCGCTAAATTCCAGGGATTTCACCGTAGCCAAGGAAAGCGGAGTCTGCTCAGTGGACGTGATGTTTCTCGTAACAGGCAAAAGGTCAAAGATTACAACATGGCTTTAGTTGCCCTGCATGTCTGCAAGAAAAGTGTTCTAATATTTGCAGCGTGTATCAGTTGTCCTTTGATGTCCATTCCATGTATTTTTTTTGGATGTATATTTTTGTCTCCATCACACGTGTGCATGTGCAGAAACCTTAAAGGCATTCGGAACATTGTCGAGTAATGGCCTCCACTTCTGATAGCTCCTTTAGGATGTCTGATCGTCACTTATTAAAGTTTCATGCACATTCTTTTTTATGTTGAAGGGGCTAAAATGAGAAAGGTTTGTTAAGTTTACAAGTTCTATATTTTAACCGCTTTAAAAGAGAGGACTTAGGTGGAATTTTCAAACCATCTCTTATCCAATTGTTTATCTCATGTATATATTATTATACGTATACATAGTATTATTTTTAAATAATTGATTTTGTGTAAATACAATAGATAGTTTAGACTGGAGAGAGTCTGAACCCAGAATGGGACACATGCAGTGAAAATAAAATAAACCCTCGGCAAATTTCAAATTATAGGACGCATTCTGATTTGGCGAGGGCAGAGTCTACCGGAAAAGAAAGCTGCGAAACACTTTAGCGTTTTGTTCAAAACTACCGAAATTCACACAGATAAAAGCAAAAAGGTATTTGCTAAAGGAAAATGTGAAACAAATAAAAAGAACACACACACAAAAGAAAGCAAGAACAATGAGAAAATGATAGCATAGATTCATAAGATTCTGTGGAAAGCAACACCGTCAGGGCTTCCTTCAAAACTGAGAAGAAGTAGAACGTTGACAGATGTTATTATTATTTTAATTTACTGTAGTGTTGGTCGCATTTTATTGGAAAATATTACATTTTAATTATTGATTCAATATAGAGTGTGCTTTGAAAGACCTCACTCGTTTAATTGAAACGGCATTTCCGATTAAATAAGATTCCACTTTCTCGTAATTCGGCAGAATAATGTTTTATAAGTTTTATTAAGTGCTAAGAATGATAACGTTCCGCGCTTGCTGTCCTTAAACCACATCAGTATTGTACAGCAATATCGCTCAACCACATTACTTTCATTGCTAAAATATTAAAACCGCAGTAACATGACAAAAATACATTTGTCGTTACATCACGTTTATTAGATTTTAAATGATTTCGAACTCCTAACCTAGCTTCTCCAAAATGAAAAGCACTGGCTCCACTCATTGACTCGCATTCGTCGCATATCATAAAACTGAAAATGAATTATTAATGTCTACTGAGTTGTGGAATAAATGGTCAAAGAAGGCTTCTGCAGATTAATTTAATGCACGATTTTCCGAGGAGTACAACCATAAAAGGGAACTTCACAAGTTTGTTTTGAAAGTCGAGAGAAAAACTAAAGTCATTCTATTACCATTATAAGTTTACCTAAAATAGAATAAAATGTGCAACTTCGATTGCAAGATGATTTAAAGCTTGTTTATTGCCACACTTTTTGGTATCCCGAAAGGCGAAAACACAAAAACGGACTTGAGTAGTACACAACTAATACGTTATAATTACTAAAATGAAACAAAGTGTAACACCGCTATTTTTTCAGATAGCAATTATGGTAGGAAGAAAATGAAAAAGTCACATAATACAGTAAAGCAATTCAGACTTAACTGTTCAATAACGGATTTTTTTAACACTTAAATATTTTCATTATTAAACGCTTAGGCGAGGTAAATTATATTCTTAAACTTTTTTGATTTATACTTACGTAGTATCTTTGTACGTTGTGGAACCGAAAAAAATAAGTATTGGTTCGTTTTATGTAGACATATTTATTAAAATTGTGCGTAGGACATTAACATTTTGCTTGTTTCGCAGTAACCCTATCTATCTATCTATCTATCTATCTATCTATCTATCTATCTATCTATCTATCTATCTATCTATCTATCTATCTATCTATCTATCTATATGATAGTCGAATTTTATATAGCACCTTATTTTATTTGATAATCTAAATTTATATAACATCTCGTCTATGTAGCTCATGGTGGGCTAGTCTAATTTTATAGTCATTATGTTTCATACTGTCAATGTAGATATACAATTTTACGATTTGATTACTTCTTAACTGCTAGACAATAAACGGAGAGAATGATCAAAGTAAATCTAAAAGATTAACTTGATATATGGCGCAAATGGATTCCACATTGCATATTGTATATAGTTCCTATACAAGCAAAATTCTACACCTACAAGGCGTTTTATTTTGCACTTGAGCATAAACTCTGCAAGGCTTGCATTCGTTCCAAGAAACCAATATTCGATTCCTACTAAATAAGGAGTAAAGAAAGAAAGAAAGAAAGAAAGAAAGAAAGAAAGAAAGAAAGAAAGAAAGAAAATTTTGTATGTACCCATATGAAATCATTGCCTTGATAAACTCTATGTTTTGCATCAGGTTCATCTGTGGAAGAAAATATTACCCATGATTCATTATTTTCGTACAACGCCTTCCTTTTACCGACAGTAGTGCGTTTAGCAAAACCAACAAAAATAATCAGCGGGTCCAAAATGAATGGACCGCTGTCTCGAATGAATGAGTTGATGATTTTTGATGTGACCTGACAGGATTTGTTGAACCCAACGACGTGAGTCTTTAACATTCCGTTTAAACCTAAATGTTTAAGAATTATTATTTTTTTACTAAAATAAATTAACTTTTACGCAAGCAATCAATGAACTAAGGAAGCAAAATGCCAAGTATCGCTGCTACTTCGAATTTAACGCGAGCATATTACTTAATTATTATGGTGTATAGTTTACCTGATATAGATTTCAGTAGTTTTCTCCCGCATGGCATATAATTTTGTACAACTGACGTCATATTTAATAGCATTTTAAATACGTGTACGTGTATCAGATTAAATATAGTTAAAGAAAAAAAATCTATTACCAAGTATCATATACTCTACATAGAGATTAAAAATACCTGTTCCACAGCGTTTTCCAAAAATGAAACAGCACTCATTCATTCATTCATTATTCTCAAACCATTGCTTTCCTTAGCAGTTATAGTAAACAGAATAACTTTGACAAAAGGAAAACTCCTGGGGTTATATGTGTGTCAAATGTCAAATGATCAGGCCAAAAAATATGCAAAAAAAAAAACAAACTTTAAATACTCAAAGGAACATGGGGAGCGCAAAACCACAGTTTCTAGATAACTAAAATAACTATAATACTTTACAAAAGCTAACCTGACTCTACAAATTTTGTCTGTATTAATTCTACAACTACAACAACAACTACTACTTCTTCTTCTACTACTACTATTACAAAATGTATTTATATATCACATTTTCTTGCGTGAAAGTAGCGCAAAGGGCTTTACAATAGCTGAACAGAGTTACAAAACCCCCCGGAATGTATTTAATTGCCGAATATTAAATTTAATAAAATGATTGTTCTGAAGTTGATAAACAATTACGGGTAACATTGGGAGAGTTTTTAAAGTCTGGCAATAACGAGATCTTCTTATTTTCATTTTACTTTTACCGTATTGTCAGAAAGAAAAGACTTCAAACTTTAAAACAAAGCATATGTCACAACTGCTTTTTCTTTTTTCAACTGCCGGTAAAGTTTAAAGATGCAGCAGTGTGAGTATTCATATCAGATGGTTAGTATAATCTCTTCGAGTTTTCAAGACCGTACCTCCATTTCAAAGCTCATCCAGGATGCCCTGTGCTTTGTTTTTTACATTTTTCTAACTATTCTTTGAGAGATATTTAAAAGCTTGTTCAAGATGGCCAGTAGAACAATTATACTTCAAGAAGTTGTAGTTTGTCTATATTATAAAATGTAACCAAGAGGCATTAGTTGGTTAAAGTTATCTACTTTGTTTTATTTCTGATAGGCACAATTTAATAAACTATTTACACATGCACCTAACATACATCATAAGAAAGAAAGAAAGAAAGAAAGAAAGAAAGAAAGAAAGAAAGAAAGAAAGAAAGACCAATTGTCTAATATAATGGCATTTATGTGTTTTATTACTATTTTATCCTTTAAAAGCTTAAGCTAATCAAATTTAAACACAAATTCCAGACCTTTTTTGTCCAAAGTTTTAGGGTAAAAGAGACCTAAATTATAGACAAAAGTTTGAATGGCATTATGATCAAATCACCGGAACTATGGGACTGTACAGTCCAAAACCATAAAGAACATCAAACAAGTAGAAACATGCGCTTTTGGAAAGGAAAAAGGTGAAAAAATTGACCGGATGTCATGTGTTCTTGATAAGCGTGATACACTTAAAAGCAAGTAAGATTGAAAAGGTTGAACATATTGACCTCATGTTGATTACTTTTCTTCTCCGCGCACTTTGAGACTGTTCATAAGACGGGAAAATGACAAGTATTACAACAGACGGCTGTCGCTGAGGTGGTGTCTTATGACAATTGATTAAAAGAGTGAGGATTGGACATAAAAAAGCAGAACGTAAAATTACATTGAATACAAATTTAATATTGTTCGCAATGGTGATGTGAATATTTAAACATTTAATGACAAACTTTACGATGCGGCGTAACTTTCATGCGGTCAGGAAAAATCTGATATAGTCCCTTTGATCTATCTATCTATCTATCTATCTATCTATCTATCTATCTATCTATCTATCTATCTATCTATCTATCTATCTATCTATCTATCTATCACACTCTAAGGAGTGTTCTGCACTTCCACAAGCCCTATACGAGTTCCTGTGCTGGCACTGCTAACGTCCACTTTTATCTGTTCAGAGATCACTAAAATCCTGTTTTTTCCAAATATCTTACAACTTTAAGGAGGAAAGACTCAAAAACAAGTTTACACGGATGACCAAAAACTGGAAAAAAAGTCTGAGAGTATTGAAAACCCAGATTACTGACTGATGAAGCGCTCCTGCTCCATTGCCCTTGGTTCAGATACTGGCCCGGCTCTTTGTCTGTATGGATTTTAAATGTTCTCTCCGTGTTTGCTATGGTTTGTCTCCTAAAATATATACATTAGGCGATAAACAATTGAAAAGGTTTAAGTGACTGTGGGAAGATGCTACCACGGGCCCAATGCTGTTAGAATAGGCTCCTGTTTCCCGCACCTCTAGTTTTGGTGTCAGCGGGATCAGTGAATCAATGGATGATTTTTGTATTTCGTGTCTAATCAGTTAATCAGTTAAACACAACACGAAATACAGCTACATTTGATTCAATTTAACACTCATACCTTAAGGAAGCATAGTTCATCGTCATATCTTTCTTAGCTGCTTATGCACTTTTATAAGCTCTACATACCCGGATATTGTAACAATTACATCAACGTTGTTAACTTTAAAACTGCAATACAAGAAACCGATTTAAATATGTCATATAATTAAGGGTGATTTGCTTAATAAATACACGAGGCATGCGTATAAAAAGATTTTATTCGGTATTCTTCGACAACGTTCATTTAGTTTAAGCTCCACGTTTTAGAACAAGTGATAGGTCGGGCTTTAACACATAAATAAAAAAAATATATATTTATTTATTCCATATTTTCATATACCCTGAGTTTGTAGTACAAATCCTGCTACTGGCACTGTGTGACCACCAGCAGGTCACTTCACTCGCATGCATGTGTTCCAACTGGAAAAATGAAAGAAATGCAACCGACTCTATCTCAGATGTTGTACGTCCTCTTGGGTAAAGGTGTCAGACAAACAATAAGTAACAGCAATAATAATAATAATAATCTTATTATTTTTTTCTTGATGTAAAATGTGTGAAAATGTTTTAAGGTTGAAAGAGAAACGAATTCAGTTGTCCATCCATCCAAAAGGAAAACAAATTGTCATTTTATGTACATAGAATCAGTGTAATATTTCATTGCAATTGCTCTCTTAAAAACAAAGGTGCCAAAGTGGTTCTTCAAAACGATGCCATGGGGAAAACCTTATTCAGTATAACTAGATATGTATTTAGTGAGCGATCTAATGTGTTCTTGCGTTTTGCCCTGTTGTATATTTCTGAGGTGGCCATCTAGCTCTGTGTTCTGTTTTGGGTATTGTATTTACCCCATGTGTTGACGCCCATTGTACACTAGACCTACCTGGAAGGGGGTTTCTGTCGGAATTGCCTTTCCCAACATTTTTAATTCTTCCAGGTAGGCTATTAATTTATTATTTTAGGAGTTTTCTTCTTGTCTTCTTCGAGAGTCAAGGCTAGTTGTTATCAACTTTGTGATTAAAGCTTATTGATACATCCCTTGTGTCATTTTGGGCTATACAATAACTATACATTTTTGTTGTTGTTGTTGTTTGTTTAGATCTACAGGTTCCATAAATAACCATGAATATAAATTATATGTTATATAACCTTGGGTCCCTGATTTTAAATGGTCTGTCACTTCATACACTAACATGGGCTAAGCTCGAGTTTTCTTGATCTGTTAGTATCCGGTTAGCTAGCTTATATTCCACATATTCAGATTTTTTTCAAAGGCCAAAGAACACATTTTTTAATGCAAAGGACTCTACTGATTAAAAAGTGGCTCTTTGTCAAGCAATGGATCTACGAGAAACCCCAAACTCAGTAAAGTGCCATTAAAGAAGCGCAATTTCTAAGAGTGTGGGAGTCCGTCTCAGCTTCATTAAAGCGCAAATAAAAACACCCAAGCTGTAAATGAAAGAGACGTGCTTTACTGTAAGTAACAAAATTGTACTGGTACTTTTTAAAAGGTACACAGCTCAGAAATACATCAACAATTGAGAGAAATTAAACTAGAAGAGCATTGATTTAAAACTTTTTCTGGGCGATATTACATTTAATAATGCATTTTAAGTTATGCCGGCTGCCTCCAAACTGCAGGAGACGGCACTCGAATCGTCCATGCTTTCATCGCGTTTGCCTATGCGGTTTTTTGGTGTCCCTCCGAAAGACGCGCACTTTGTTCCGACTGGGGACTCGATGGCTTTGCCCAATTTGTGCGAGCTGCCTTCTCTCTCTCTCTCTCTCTCTCTCTCTCTCTCTCTCTCTCTCTCTCTTTCTCTCTCTCTCTCTCTCGCTCAGATATCGCTGGGATAGGCGTCAGCTCTACGACCCCCGAAATTCTGTTATACATCTCTGCGAAATTAACAGGGGCAGGTGATGGGTTTTACTTACAAACGTGCACAATGAAAATGGGGAAAAGTCTCATCAACACGTACTTTACATTAAGCCTTTAGCGAAACTGCAGACTGAAACGAACCAGAACACTCATTCAGGTTAATTTCCATCTAATGACTGAAAAGGGCAGCTGGACAGCAGTTTTCTAGTTAACACTCCTTACTGACTGTCTTATGGGTTTTCTAAACAAAACAATTACAAAAGCAATAAAATAAATAAATAAATAAATAAACAAAATAAATAGACATAAGGCCTAACATTCTTCTGTGAGACAAGTACAGCACTGCTGTAGAGCAATTTCAGCTAACCATTAATTAACTCTTAGGGTAAAACAAATTTTACAATGCATTACATGTTACATGTATTGAGATAACAACTTTTGTCGAAACACTAACATGAAGTCTTCAGCTATTCCCCGTGGTTGTGATTTTAGAAGGATGTACACAACAACACTACAGGCAGCAGGGCCTAGTGCCAAAGACAGTGAACTTCACACTTCAGGGTTGTCTGTTCATCCTAACCTTTGAGTCCACCTGTGATGTTGAACAAATCACTAAACCAGCCTGTATAGTAAAAGTAAAAAATGTAAATAATTACGTCATAATTCACTAGCTGCAAGGTTTCTGCAAGGTGTGGTATAAAATAAAAACTGTGTTTAAAATGACCAGCCTCAGATCAACTCTACACAGCAATGTGACAAGAATTAATGTCACACTTAAAATTGTATGTGTGGAAACAATTTCATTGTAAAATTTTGTTGTGTACTAAAGTTGATGTAATAATTGCAAGTGACCCTTGCAGAACAACTTGTTCACTTGCGTTTTGGACAGTAGCAACTTTGGTAAACTGAAAACTATGAGCCTTTTTTTTATATGCATATCAATATTTAGGTGTGGTTATAATAATTAGGTAATGGACATGATGACACAGTGGAATGTGCTGCTGCCTCACAGCTCAATGAGACTAGATTTGAATTCTCTGAGTGCATGCATTCTCCATTTGTATACACTTTTTTTAATTCCTTGGTGCTTCACTTTCACTCCCAAATTTCAAAGTTGTCCATATTCTGTCATAATGCATCTCTAAATGCTCACAGTGCGAGTGAGTATTGTGTGCTAGTGGACCACTTTTGGATTCATTTATGCCATGCACCCAGTGCAGATGGGACAAGAACTCTTAACATACAGTTTTTTTTTAATGGCACTTTACTGGGTTGTGTGGTTCCTCATAGAACCATTAATTGACAGAACACCATTTCAAACACCTCTATTGTTAAGACTGTCTATGAGTCTGAAACTGTTCTGAAGCAGGTTCACATAATAGAGTGGAGGCCTACAGTAAGTACTGACACCTCACCATCCTAGGATTCTAGATAAGGTGCCTTGGGGTGACTGTGCCGTTAGCTGGTCAGCCAATCCATAGTGTGTCACGATGAATGAGTCGCTGTGTTATACTCGCCTAACGAGGCACTCAATCCAGGTTTTGGTTTTTGCTTTGTGCCTAGTGCTGCTGAGATAGGCTTTGGCAGGTACTGAAAACGAAGTTCTTCAGAAAATGAATGGTTGGACCGACCCCACTGAAAGTAATCTTAAATGTTTAACTCGTAAGAGTTCTTAATAAACAATAAAAAATGCTGTTATTGTTATTGCACACATCATATAATAAATAATCCATATATTTTCTAAATTATTATTTTACCAGTGCAAGGCCAACTCAAACATTTGTATTCCCACTGGGCCTGTAGCAGTTAACATAGTGTGAGTTAGTGGAATGCTGGAGGAAATAAAGAAGATTGTCAGACAGCACTTTGACAGTGATCTCCTATAGGAACTGAACTTGGACCCTAAAAGGCAATGGCGTTAACAGCTAAGCCATCTGTTGTACAAGTTAATAGATGGTTAAATAAATGTACATAAGGATGTACATACATACATTATTTTATTCATTCATCAGCTTCCACCCAGTTAAATGCAGAATCAATATTAAATATGGCTTTAACAGTTAAGAAAGGTGAAAGGCAGAAGTGCAGCCAGGATGGAACATCAGTCCATAATGTGCTGTCCTCCAGTACAGACACATATTTACAAAATGCAGAAGGTTATTGATATTAATCACTGTCACATCATAACTTTTCATTCTGGCTCGTATGAATATTTTTTTTACACTTTTCCCATGTGCACACATATACATTACTGCATTTCCTTTTATGTATATGTATATACTGTACCCAAATGCACACATATACACATATTCATATACTGTAAAGACATCCCTGGACATGTGTTTATATACTTTACGTATATAATTATAACATACAAGTATACAGTAAAAATACACACTCACACACATACACACACACACACACACACACACACACATATATATATATATATATATATATATATATATATATATATATATATATATATATATATATATATATATATACTCTAAACTAGAGAAAAGCCAAGCAAAATGACACCTTTTATTGGCTAACTAAAAAGATTACAATATGCAAGCTTTCGAGGCAATTCAGGCCCCTTCTTCTGAGTTGCCTCGAAAGCTTGCATATTGTAATCTTTTTAGTTAGCCAAAAAAAGGTGTCGTTTTGCTTGGCTTTTCTCTACATTCATAATGGCTAACACGGTAAAACACCCTAGTACTACAGATATACTCTAAACTGAAATACAAGTTTAATAAATACATATCCATGTACATGCTGATGTACTTTTTATAGAAGCAAACACATATATAGTACATGTAGTGTATACATAGTTAAACAGTACATCTACACACACGCATACATACTTAAAATGTAAAATGTAATTATATTTGGCTTACACACATCACATTACAGGCGTACTAGTACAGGTATATGATTTAAACACAATATATATATATGCAAGCATTCATACAGTATGTATATCTATATATACTGTATATACATATTTAACAACTGTTTACACACAAATACTGCATATATATATATATATATAGTATATATACACTGTATATAGTATATATATATATATATATATATATATATACATATGTGTAAATCAGTACTGAATCAAAGTATATAAAGGTGCATATTTCAGTACTATACACACACATACTACATGCATATACACACAGCTATTTAAATACTCTCCATTAAAAACATAAGCACAAATACATATTTAAATACTACTTACATGAAAATGCTACAAAGGCATATACATATTTACATAACATATACTGTACACACTCAAGTGGATATTTAAATATTGTACACTATATGGTTCATATATACAACCTGTGCATGTAGTATGTGCACTTAGTATAGTATAGTATATATATATATATATATATATATATATATATATATATATATATATATATATATATATACACCTGTGATCCATATATATATATATATTTATATAAATACTGTTTTTGTTTATGCAGCTTTTTTTATGTGTATGCATTTTTTGAAAACCCTTTATATCCTACTGTCATAAGAATGGAACACTCTCTTGTAGGAAATAAATACATGCATATTACTATAGTATGCATTGGTACATATTCAGTATAAATGCACACATAGTACAAACATTTGTATATTGGCACATTTACACTAATATATGCTTCTTCTGTGTGTGCAACCTCTTATTTTATTAAACACACCAATGTGCATTCTATTGTTACTTAGACAAAGTGTGTTCTAGTTTAATAAATATGAATCCTCGTAAAAAGTTGCACTGCATAGCTTTGCGTGTGGAACACTTAATGGGAAAATTTATATGGACACTTTTTGCTAATATTTTAGATGATGGTCTGTACTATAATATCTGGATCACTTTTAAAGTGATTTTTTGAATTTTAAAAAGTATTATTTATTATTGAAATTTAAAGTAATTTTGTGAATTACCCCTTGGGATTAATAAAGTATCTATCTATCTATCTATCTATCTATCTATCTATCTATCTATCTATCTATCTATCTATCTATCTATCTATCTAAAGACCTGGAATAATTTTATTTTGAAGCATTTTGAATAAAGCACTTCTGTACCAGATATAAAGTAAGGTTAAGGTTGAACAACAGCATGCAACACTCTAGAATTATAAGAATTCCCATGTCTAAACTTACAGCCCTAGTGATATCTACTAACATAAACTTTATACTCGAAATAGCTTACAAATATCACATTTTCAAAAAATTGACTATGAAATACAAGTTTATGTATACACTGGAAGACTACTACTATGTACGATTCTGTGATTACACTCTTAACAATAATGGTTGTTTACTATTAGGCATTTTATGGTTCTTTACTGGGTTGTGTAGTTCCGTGTTGAACCTTTGATTAACCAAGCGCCATTTCATTCTGAAAGGGGTTCTTTGCATATGAAGTTGCTTCTTTGTGCTTTGAAAAACTTTCTAATATGTTGGAAAAAAAACAAGTAAAATCTTTATCAGGCTACCTAGCAGGACACAAACAGACTAAAAAAAAATCTGGAAGAAGAAAGCCTGTATTATTATATACAGCGAGAGACCTTTTAAAATCAGGAACCCACTGGGATTTCACATATATAATTATATGAAGCCTGTTATAGATGTAAATAAATAAAGGTTCTTTCTGGACTTTTATTTGGATGGGTCTTTTGGGTACAAAGACTGCATGGTTCCCCTATGGCATGGCACTGAAGAACCACTCTGGCACCTTTATGGTTAGGAGTGTCCCTGCTCTGCACCCAGTGCTGTGCGTGGATAGCCGTGGATTCCATGTTGATCCTGAATTAGATTCAAATATTTTCTGATTATTATATGATATTTCCTATACCTGTCAAAGTGTTAGAAAGCAGTGAGCGGTTTTATTTAGGCTGTACTATACTATAATTGGACATATTTCTAAAAAAGGGAAATCAGCTAGAACTGCAGGGCTGAAAAGTAACCAGATCAATTTCTTCACTTTGCAAAGGGCACATCAAGTCCTAAAATCCTAAAATATTAAAAGGTGAGCGCTATGACAAATGAAGATAATAGAAGGAGGTGCCTACACTATAACCAGCTTCAAATTGTACTACTATGCAGCTTGCATTGAATATTTCATTTTGGCAACATAAGATTATCACTCTCACTGCACACCATGTCACACAGTCCAGCAAGTGTAGTAAGACCCCTACTTGTAATGAAACTTCTCCTTAGACATCTCCATGAAATAAATTGTATTCCTGGTAGCAACATTTTGTGAATGGATCACGCTTTTCAACTTTAAATGTTAACTCAATTGACATAGATGTATTTAGTATAAATCCTTTTATTTTATAATGGCATTGGGCAAACAAACATTTTAACAGCCAGCATTGTAATTAAAGTATTTGTTTAAAGTATATTTATATTATCATGTGTCACATTTCCTCTGCCCTCTTCATGTACCTGAAGGCTCACCCTCTTATACAGTATGGCTACTGGAGAGGTAAACTGTGGACCTCCTGTTTCAAAATGACCTTACAGCAAAATAGACTACAGTAAGCTCTTCAGCTGAATGCTCCATTTTCTCCAACACTATCACGTTTGGGGACATGTTAATCCAGAGTTGTGGTATTTATAACACATGCAAATTAAGAATGAAAGCTCATCTTCTGTTTTCATAAGAAAACCAAACTCGTGCTTTCTCAATTAAGTTTTCATTTTAAAATATGCCATTCCAAAAGCACTTCACATGGAGCGCTTGTTATTTTCATTTCCTAGGCCTTCAGCTGTCAAAGTGCAAACAGTAAATCAGATTTTCTCTGTGCTATCGAGGGCCTGTCACACATGATCTCCATGGTTAAATATCATGATTAACAACCTTATCACAAGCTTTCCAATCCAACGTACAAGAATCATAAGGGCTGTAACTACCAAAGTACATTTTAGCTAAATTCAGAGGAGATGGGACACATTTCAAAGATTTCATAAGCTTATTTATGATATACAGTACATAACCACTTGAATAAGTTTGGTATCATGTTAAATTGTGTCTGCATCATGGATATACATTCCCTTATGTGTATTCAGTATAAAATACATAACATTTATTTTTACTAAAAGCATATTTATGGTCAGATATGAATATATGAGTTTATTATTAATGACCTACAGCTGCATGTTTCATTCCACAGAGCAGCTAGCTTTAAATCTTGTACAGATTTATTTTCATGCTTTGCAGTTTTTATGTTATTCTTTTCACTCATCTCATGTATTTAATTGCAAGTTGTTAAGAAATGCATTAGATGCAATTATGCCAGACTCTCCCCCAGAATATTTAAGCACATATTGAGCCATACTGAAATATACTAGATCCACTTTTAAATAGGACAGAATTCTGTACTTATCTCTGCATTCTTTCTGTCAGTAAATGAACAAAATAAATGAATAAATAAAATCGGAAAAAAAAACTTTATTTTTTTTAATCGAATAAATATTTAAGAGGTTACATCCAGGATGTTGTGATGTCAGGCCAGATGAAGTGCCTGTTACATTCAGGACCCGTTTACACGCGCCTGAGCTGAACCGAGCCGTTCCCCTACGTGTTCTTGAATTAAAGCACCTACAAACGAGAACTAAAAGCACGGAAATTATGCCAAAGGTATTCAGAAACAGTAAGAAACTCCCTATTTGCATGTTAATTGAGCTAGAATTTGTAACAGTCATTTAAATAAAGTGCAGTTTTGTGACAAGTGATTACAACAGAAAACTAGGCATAGCTCGGCACTATTAAAAGCACGCTGTTTCCAAATCATGAATATGCCCACGGAAGCCACGTCGGAATTGTCATACACCCCACCCCTCTGATTACACAGAAGCGCGAATACTTTCACGGGGCCACAGGGGAGGACGTGCTCTTCAATTCGGTCTAGACTGATTAGGGCCTGAAGTGACTAAAAGATGGGCAGACTTCTGAAAACGAACCATTGAATCGACAGCCCATATCTTACTGAATATTTTCTTTTTACAGTGATTGTTTTCTTGAAATGTCCATTGGCCGAAGTTGCACTTAATGTCTCGAAGTAGCGACATAATCCGTGCCCAATAATACAGCTGGCATCTTTTGCTATAGGTATGTCAACGGTACTTAAACGGTTAACGGAAAGATTGCGCGATTTCGTTTTAAGCAAAGCAACAACGGTAAGGCCATAGGCCATTGTTCGTAGTGTTGCACGTCTTAAATACAGATCACAAAGACTAAGGATTTCAGAGCAAATTAAATGGAATCTTATCATAATATTCTTAAATCGCGACGTTGTTTGACATATTGAATACTGCACTATACTTATTCAATATTTTACTAATTAAAAATAGAAATAAAAATTATTTCTATGAAGAAATTAGCTATAAGTAAACATACGCAACTTGTGGCCTGCTGCCGTCTGAATTTTATTTTTCAGAAATGGTCGTGTTGGAGTACAATAAGCAATTGCCTATAAAAAAAAAAGAAGCCTTTCACTTATCGGGAAGTGCTAAGCTGCTGGTTATATGTAAAAAGAGCAGCCTAAATCATTTTGAAATTTGCAAGCCGCATTCTCCGTACAATTTATTAACACCGTTATTAATAGAGGCTTCTCATTTTTAACGCGGACTGGTGCTATAGGTTGAAATTTAGAGCTAATCCAATGGAGCCGCATCTCGACAAACACTAAAGGTCAGTTTGTATTCACGTGAAGCTCGTGAAGCCTATCATTAATGCAGAAACGTAAGAGCAAAATTTAAACGGACCAAGAAGGTATTGCTTTTTCAGAAACTATTTTATGGATTTGGAATCGTGTCTTTAAATATACCACAGCATAACGAATTCCGTTATTAGTACTGCGAATCGGAACAACAGTGACAAAGAAAAAAATAATAATAATCACACTAATCCAGTGAAAATGTATTAAGTTGTTTTATAAATTAACAGCAATAATATATACCTGTGTCTTATAATGTTTATTTCAATACTGCTAGTCAAATTACGTTAAAGATCACAATACCTAATACTAAGAAAGGAGAACAAAATATTTGGAAAAAGCTGCATAATTATTTTTTAAAATGTAACTTTGTATTTTGATGTTTTGCTTTTACCAACTAACTTTGAGTACATGGGAAAACATACGGTTTAAACTTCTAATTGGCATACAGAAGAAACAGGAATTTTACAATATTATAAAAATATAAAGAGGCAGTGTTAAGTAATAAGTAGTGGAGTCTCATGCACAAAACCGCCTGTCTACCTTGCTATCTGTCTGCGTATAAAACCAGTAAACTAAGACAGAAGCATCTGGAGGTTTAAAGCAAGTGAAATATGTCTTGGATGCTGTTAGGTGGCCCTTTGCTCTTGAATTATAGCGCAGTGGATTTAGCTGAGCTGAAGGGGACTCTGCCTTCTTGCTTTCTTCTCCCTGTCCAGCTGTATTAGTAACAGTGATATATACCGGCCGCTTTCTACAATGCCTTTATAAAACAAGGAAACACTTCAAACACTTGCGCAGAATTTATATTTAAATGTATCACTATTTATTTGCATTTGCCTTGTTCAGCCGCAAAGTATACGATTAGGAATTATTTTTTAAAAAGACAAAGAAAATATTTTGATTACAGTTTATGTATTTGAAAACAGTTACTTTTTAGAGCAAATTGCATCAAAACAAACACACGAAAAAAAAATTAAATTCATAGGTCAGTTACATGTTTAATTAACACGTTAACATGTTAGTTATTTCCTTTACTTACCCCCGATATTTTCTTCGTCGGGAAAAATGTGAAATACGGCACAATTCCACGAGAAGAAAGCGAATAACAATGTTGTAATTACAATTTGATCAATTATATATATATATATATATATATATATATATATATATATATATATATATATATATATAGCCAGGCAAATAATGTGCAAGAAAATGACAAGAGCATAAAGCATTATAATTCAACGGGGCTCCTCCTACTAGCCATGCCTTTTAATTAATGGAGCTCCCAACTTGCAAAAGCCTGCATTGGACAGAAAGAGAGTCAAAGAGTGAAAGGGAGAGGGTGAAAGTGCCACTGAAGATAATTGATTACCTCCCAATCAACAATAACTTGTTAGCAAAAGTCAATTGCCCCTACTCCTTAGCTTCACCATACTGGGAGAAGCAGCTTTGTTTCTTGTACTGCAAGAGTTGAGGCCGACACATTTTTTCAGAGGCGAGAGGAAGGAAGGCAAAAGTAGGACTACGAAAAATACAAACTGGCAACTCCGAGGATTCGAGTCACAGAAAGCAGAAAAGAAGCAATTCTCTTACTTTGAGCGTCGGTTTATCGAATCACATTCACTTCGCCAGCGGACTTTTGAGATTTGGTTTGGGCTTAGGTTCTCTAAGTTGGTTTGTGAATTTTTTGCAAAGGACCTTCGAATAAAATTAAAAAAAAAAACATTTCTAAAATGACTTCAAAAGAGGATGCAAAGGGCTCACCGGTGCCAGAAAGACGACGGAGTCCGTTGGATCACCTTCCACCTCCGGCAAACTCCAACAAACCTTTAACCCCATTCAGTATAGAAGACATCCTTAACAAGCCTTCCGTTAGACGAAGTTACACAATTTGTGGGACTGCTCACCTTCTCTCAGCCGCCGAGAAACACCCTCCTCCCGGTCTACCCCTGTCCAGCCGGGCATTGCTCACACAGACCTCGCCATTGTGTGCCCTCGAAGAGCTGGCCAGCAAGACATTCAAAGGACTAGAAGTGAGCGTCCTTCAAGCGGCCGAAGGTAGGTTGATTGATTAAACGTAAATATTGTTCAGCATTACAAAGCTTATACAATGTACATTTTCAGTATCTTTATTTTCACTGTATAAGCGTGAAAAATAGTGAAATACACATAATGTTTGTTTATAGGAATATCATCGTTTATGATGGTACTATTTTAGAGATACACTGAAAGAAGTACAGTATACAAAAGAAAAACAAAGTATAGGAATATTTTATATTTCACCGTTAAAGATGACCCAAAACATCTCGGGAAAAATAATCCACAACTTTCTGACATTATATATAATAAATTATCGATTAGTGAAATGAAAACAGTATTTACTAGGCAAAAAAAAAAAAATGTATTAACCTGTAATCGGTATACTAATTTTGATCCTAGATATAATTTTAAAAGAAATGCATACTAGCGCACTTGGGCATTAACTAATGTGTTACAATGCAAGACATGGTACCAATTTCCATTTTCCTTATTTTCTAACAAAAAAATTTCTGTACTAGCAGTTCATTAACATTCTATTTTTCATCAATTCCACTGGCTAATTATAAATGAAATTTTGCAAAGTGTTTAAAACTATAACCAGATGGTTTCATCGCGGAAAAAATAACAAAAAAATGTTTTGATGTTTTAGGAAGGGACGGATTGACAATTTTTGGTCAGAGGAACACTCCTAAGAAACGAAGAAAGTCTCGCACCGCATTTACAAACCACCAGATTTATGAACTAGAGAAGCGTTTTTTGTACCAGAAGTATTTGTCTCCAGCTGACCGAGATCAGATCGCTCAACAGCTCGGGCTGACGAACGCACAAGTTATCACCTGGTTCCAGAACCGCCGAGCTAAACTAAAGCGGGATTTAGAAGAGATGAAAGCGGACGTGGAGTCGACAAAAACCATGGCACCGATGGAAAAACTGACCACATTCATAGACCTGGAACAGAACGCTTCTGGGACCAGGAGCTCGTCCCGGTCCCAATCTCCATCGCCTTCCAACCACGGACTCGATACCCCAAGCAAACATCAAATGTCGCCATCATCTCCACTCACGGACCACGCCACGAGTCAAGAGGGCTCAGAGGACGAGGAGGACGTGGAAATAGACGTGGATGACTGAATTTCACGCTCAAATATCATTAAATCTTGAATGACTTCTTAAAATAAAGGAAAAAAAGACAATATTTTAAAGCAAGCATGGACGATATATTAGATGCTGTGCTCGGTCTACAAACTTTAGGTGTAATATGTTGAAAAATATCTAACCAAGGCATTTATTTTTAATTAAAGCAATAAGCTGCACACACAGAGACAGTCGTTCATTATATATACGAATTGCCGGATCAGGCAGTTTTCATTTTCTGGAAAAGTGCAATTGAATGATTTATATCAACACAAACAAAGATACCTGACGAAAAAATTTCGTACACGGTTTGTATGTGTGTGTAAACAGGATTAAGCGGGTATTGAATTAACACGAAAATCGGGGGTTGCTTGATATGTAACATGTTACACACATACAAAGCCTTGGTGGTGTTTTATCGAACATAAAACTGAATATTTTTTAAGTTGCTGAGCTTTAAGTTGGATTGAATTAAATTTAACATTCTGCATGAGGTGTGTAGTAAGTATTCTTATCTTCTACATTTATCATTATCTTTTTCTTATGTTATTGTTGCAAATTATGTGCGCATATATATATATATATATATATATATATATATATATATATATATATATATATGCGTGCGCTCAGATGTGCAACATTCGCTTCTTTTGCCACGAATATTTTTATTTGCTTCATTTGTATATTTACCCCCTTTTTGTTCTTTGCTGATATACAATGCTTTTATTACTGATGCTACCTTTCGTATTTTTGTAGGAGGGTAGTGAAATATATAATTATTTTCTACACTTATTTATAAAAATTGCATGTAAAGGGGAAAACGACCAAGAATCAATGCCAATAAATGCAGGTGTTCCTTTTTGGTACGGAAATGTACAGCATACACATTCGACAGTCAGTTGCTGTGGAATAATAAAAAGGCTTATTTAAGTTATATATGACCTACCTGGTGTCCGTTTATTTACTCTACGACTGTATAAACTTCTCTTGTTTGGCTATAATAAGATCATTAACATTTTAACAGACTTCCCAGGACATGTTGCAGTGGACTTTAAAGAGGGTTTCTTAAAACGACAGAGCAAAATATTTGAAGTAAGGTGTCTTGCGATTTTTTTGTTTAGCATCTACAATTTATTTCTTGTTTTCATTGTTATTATTTTGTGTCATGGCTTCATATCAATTCAGTTCGGTTTCTTCCTCATTGCGTCTCTCATTCTGCTGTCTATAAACAGTAATCACGCGTTTCGGTGCATCCTGTATTCAGATGTGCATCAGAGGCGCATTAATATTGAAATTACATAATCAGTTTGTAGTCGGAGGAGGGTGGTCTGTTTAAAAAGAATCACGCAAATATCGGGGACAAAAAACCGTTTCCTCTTTTTCTTTCCTTTTCCCCTTAAAAATACACAAGCCAGTTTTTTACAACAGCATTCACTCCATTTTTATTTTATTAAAGCGTAACTTGGCTTCTTGACCCTGCAACGTGTGTTTTCCTATTCTGCGCAAAATTTATGTGAGAAACACAAATCTGGTTTGAAGAATGAAAAAGGAAGATGCCAGAAAAAAAATCTGTGAGTTTTGGGCCAGTTTCTCCGAGGCTATAATCCTTCTTTGAAAAAAGATGGGGCAGTAATTTTTAGCGTAAAGCATGAAAACTGGGGACAAATGAGCACTCTTCCCTGATGTGACAAGTGACAATGGGCCATGCACAGACTCCCGCAGCTCTCAATACTGAGACAAGTGTGTCCCACTGCACAAAAAAGACACAAACGTTTGGAGGCCATATGGTTTTTGAATTTTCTTCACAATTTCCAGACAATTTGATGGATTGGGTTATCCCTCCTTTTAAACTGTTTAACTCCACTTTACAAAAGCAATAATGCATACATAGCCCTAGTCTTCACGAGGGCATCTGTGCCCATTAATGTCGACTCTTTTCTTTGGCTTTTTTGTAACTTGGCATTTTGAACAAGTCTATGAATTACAATGAAACGCACTCTCTTTTTTGTAAAGCACTTGTCTTTCTCCTTTTTTTTGGGGTGGAAATAATATGTTTGACTTTTGTCCAGAGATTTTTAAAAAGCGCTACATCTTGTGCCTCAAGTGTTTTTCATGCTAAATAGGAGAGTCGTAAAATGTTGCAATAGTGACATTTATGCGAGAGTCTGGTTTAGACTTCATTCTTTTGTTTGTTTTCTTTTTTTAAAGCTTTTCTTTAGTGTGTCTTTTGTCTTTCGTGGGTTTAATGAGGCTGAAAACATGATGATTCAAGAAGAAAAAGGAAAGAAAAGGTCTTTTACACTAAACAGAAACGGCTGCAGTTAATTTGGCTTTCAGGCTCTTTAAACCAAAGGAAAGTAAAGCAAACAAACGGATACACGTGGCTCTTCAGTCCCAAAGCTTAAAATATTATTTTTAAAGCAATGGAACCCAAGCAGTCAAAACCAATGGCAAATCTTCTACATGCTACACAATGCAAGAATAGTGGTGTTATGTTAAACAGCAGAAATTATAATATTCAACCGGAAATCCTTGAACGACAGCGAGAAATCAATGCAAATGCACTTCGCAATTTATTTTCTGCTTAAGGCCTTTTAGTTATGATTCATTAATTAAAAGTGCTGAACCACAAAAATAAAATTCAGTGGGTTCTATGAAAATTAAAACAGTTACGCAGTATATTCGGAGGAAGAGAGACGCGAAATAACGGTGCAGCTAACGGAAAGCAGAGACTGATTAAAGGCGTATTTTGACGTATTCTTTTGTTTATTAGAATTTTTAGCAATTAAATTTTCTTTCTTTCTTTCTTTCTTTCTTTCTTTCTTTCTTTCTTTCTTTCTTTCTTTGATTCAAAACACACCTTATTTTACCCCCTATTTTTTATCTTATATCCATAAATTATTTATTTAAAAGAAATATAAATGTATCATGTAGCTTTTGTAATGGGTGACTTTCTCAAATTATATTTGCTTTGTATGTAATATTTTTGTTAAGTTTTCACAAATTATAATCAAGCTCTTCTCGTCCGAGTCTCTGTGTTTTCAAACATTTGCTTAGACAGAAAAACTGACCGGCCATATTTTATTCGGAACCTCAGTCTGAGGTGTGTATGTGTATTTTAATTGTTTTTTTTTTTCGTTTGTTTTTTGTTTATTTTGATTTATATATTTATTTTGTGATTTTTACCATTATTTTTTCGAACCTGTTTCTTCCACTGCTGTTCATGGAAATAACACACATTTCTGATAGCGACTCGTATCAAGGAAGCTCTCGCAGTTTCTTGTTTTAACAATGCCGCCTCTTACCTTCACTTGGGTATCAGTAGCAGCTGAAGATGGACAATAGCTTATTGTATTAAGACAATCAGTAATAAGCCCAATTTTGGCATCATACAGTATTTAAAGACGTGTATGTGTTTAAGTGATGCGGGTTTAAAAAAAAGCTTCAACCTTGTCACTCGCGAGCCAGCGTGTTTTCATTCCTACGGCTGGAAATGTTTACTCGCCGTTAGACCGAGTGGTCTGTTGATGGACCATTTTGGTTTTCCCATTCTTTTAGAGGATCTACGTGCATTACGGGGGAGGGGCTTTGCCTGTTGCTGTTATTTACATCCTTTCCTTATTAATTAATTATTTGCTAGAACATGCCATTACAGCACTTTGAAATAGTGAAATATAAGTTAACTTTTAAAAATTATATTTAAGTTCTACTTCAAAAAACTCAAGCTTCATTTCTAATAGCACAATTAGCAAAAAATAATGTTTTCAGGAAACGCATTTGTGTTGAAAGAAAAACATAAAAAAAAAAAAAAGTTTTGGCAAATGTTATCGTGCAGATAGCAATATTGCCATGGTGAAAATGACAGTGTTGGATTCACGGGTCCAAGCATACCAGGTGTACCCTTTTTTCGAACCAGTTTGTTCCCATTATAGAGTTATGGTGAGGCATATGAGTTGCAGTGGACGAAAGACAGTAATTAAATATTTAGGGATCACGACTATGGGGCATTATTATTATTATCAAATAATGTAATCTAACTGCGGTGGGCTGGCGCCCTGCCGTGGTTTGTTTCCTGCCTTGCGCCTTGTGTTGGCTG